>NC_089843.1:173090383-173390383 GCF_035609145.1 Eleutherodactylus coqui | reverse complement strand
TTACTTTTTCATACTCAAACCCTATTTGCCCATGACTAACTCTTCTTAGATATAACTCTTGACACTGTCAGTATGGCAAGTAGACAGTTGCCACTGCTCATGATCAATGGGTAACAACAGACTTGATTGACAGCCTGGTGTCATCTATTGATAGTGAACAGTGGGAACTGCCCACTTGACACACTGGCAAGGGAGTGACACCTAAGACAAGCCCACATGGGCGAAGGGAAGTGTGGGTATTATTGTATCTTGTCATCACCAGGAAGTCCTGGTGGAGACAAGAGTGACAGGACGGTGACGCCCCCTGTAGCTGATTGGCTACAGAGCAAGCTGGCCTGTAGGTCTTGGCAGGTCACTAAGGCTTCTCCCACGCACCTGCAGATGATTCACACATTGGGGAGGACATCGGCAAAGCTGTGAGCAGGGGTGGCGGCAGGACAGTTACAGGCAGTGCTGGCAGGACACTAAAAGGCAACGGCGGCAGGGCACTCTGAGGCAGCGGCAACAGGGCACTCTGAGGCAGCGGTGGCAGGACACTCTGAGGCAGTGCCGGCAGGACAGTCGGAGGCAGCACCAGCAGGACAGTGAGAGGCAGCAGAAGCTGGAAACACTGAGAGGCAGCAGCGGCAGGAGACAGAGGCTGCGTTGGCAGGACACTCAGAGCCATCCCTAATCCCCCTAGTGCTGCAGATATGTTTGGGGCGGATGCCGGCGCCCAAGCAGACACCAGAGCAGTCAGGAAATAAAAGGCCTGCCTGAGTGCAGGGGGATAGCGTCGCTGGAACGAAACACCGCAGCAGTTACTGGAGATGCGAGGGGATCGGCTGCTCCGCCGAAACTAATAGCAGCTGCATATGTATACATTGCCTCGTCTGGATGGTTAGGATAAGGGTTCCGTATTGAGGTTAGGCTTGGATTATTCACTGTAAATTCTTCCATGTTACCAGTGGAACATTGCAGTATTTACAGCTTATAATCTAAGCCTAACCTGAACACGGAACCCTAACCGTCCAGCCGAGGCAATGTATACACACGCAGCTGCTAGGACCTTACACAAGTCACCCAATCGGGAGCTAGGGGTGTGGCAGGGGCGTTTCCCCATGGAAGCCCTGTCAAAACCCTAGCTTCCGGTGGTGACAAGATACAATAATACCGGAAGTGTGTATGTAATAAAAGCAGGGGCAGAAAGAATATGGCCATGGCTGCAGAGCCATGCAGCCAGCTCCGCTGATTTTATCCCATGACAGGCCCTCTTTAAAGTATCTGCTTGTAATATCTTAGTGTCAGATACCACAAGACACTTTCAGAAGTACTTTACAGTCACACCTCGATGAGTTGGAGTTGTTTTGAAAGCACAAATGAGTCCAACACAATATTAGACTGCTTTTAATGTTATGGCTGATCCGTGTACATGGTCTTTACATGGATGTATAGTCTATATATAGCCTGTATATGTTGTTTTGTGTCTTTACATACATAACATGTGCATGTATAGTTTATACAGTACATATATCATTTTATGGAAAATATCCAGATACAGTTTCCCTTACTACCGGTATCAATGAAAGCGAGTTATGTTGCACGTTTATGCCAGCATGAACTTGCCAGCGACACTCTTTGTTACAGTCTAGCAGTCTGCAGTTGTTTGTGAATCATGAAACTAGGTAACCGAGTTTAGTGTAATTGTTATTAAGTGGAAGTTCGAAGTCATCAGCTTTTTCAGTGTACTGGAGCTGGTGCCATGGCTTTCTCTACCCATCAGAGACACGTTTAGACAAGATGCGGCACCATTACTTGCTTGATTTGTTCCCCCCCCCCCCCCTCCCCGTTTTATCCAAAAATACAAACTATGTGTATATAAATGAGGAAATTGACCATTCATTTTCCGAGATTATGTTCTAGAAAATGTGCTCTGTGTATTCTTTTTGAAATATATCATTCTTATGATTGTCAATAAATAGACAATTAGGCGAAGTAACACAAAGCTTTGAACAATTGCTTTTCCATTCGGTTTGCCAAAAACTGTCAATAAATATTGTATGCAAAAGTACTCTGTACTGTAAGATTTTCCACCACCTAGCACCATCTGCCCACATGCCTCATATAAAAACTCTAGCTGTCTTTTGGCAAAAAAGAAGTATTTAAGGCTTCTAACAATAGTAAAAATGAAAAATGTTCTGTATTAAATGCAGACCACGCGATGGTGTTTGTGTTAGAAAAATATTTTTACGAGAACACTTATTAACTTACAAATCCTATTTTAGTTATATGAGACGGGTTGTTTTCCTATTTGCTAACTAATGGATGTGTGAAGCAAACTGCACACTACTTTGCAGGACAAACTATCGGACACTCCTTCCCCCTGTTGACTTGTTTTGTTTTTTTCAGTCGTCAAAAATTCCATTATAGCGTATTTCTTAATAAAGTCCTATTCCCGATTCTGTAGCGAGCTGGCTCTTGGACCTGCCCTTCTTCTCAACCTTATCTCACAGCATCTTTGTATACAGCAGTGATACCATCTTTGGCTTTTCTTATTAGACAAAAGGGCGGATTGCCCGTACATGAGTCACTGAGCTCGAAACACATCACATATGGCAAGAGAAACAATATAACACCCAGGTAACATATGGTGATAAATATTTTTGCTGTCTTTGGCAGTTTATCCTACTCCACTTTTTCTCCCACTCACTAGCAAAAGCTTCGTAAGCATCACAGATGCGAAATAGCTAATTCCCAAACATGGTTTTTATAGTTGTATCAGGATTATTAAAAGGATTTGGGGACTGCATCCATACGAGCAAGTTTCATTCACAGCATGATGCTCTATGTACCATGACTTACAGCAGGACTGGCCAACTGTCATAAAGCGCCCTTCTAGAAATGTTAGTGGTTTCCATCGTCTTTAAAACATTTAGAGCCTTTGGATATCAAGTATTTGTCTTGTAGTTGTACCCAATGCATTCACCTTTATAGAAAACATTGATGTTTTTTGTCATGTTGCTAAAACTACTATTTTATTTGCTTCTAAATTGCATTGGCTCAAAAAGTTGTCGGCCAACCAAAATTGATGTCATTTCAGATCCTTCATTGGTTTGTCACTTTACTGTAATACTGAATTGTGAGCCAGTGATTATGCAGATGTACACTCGGCATAAGCCCCTAGAAGGAGTTGTTGTCTTGCTGCAAAACTCGGCATGCAGTTACATCTCAGGGTGCCTTTCCACTTGCGATTGCGTTTTTTGTTAACGCGATTATCAATGGGACTTTCTAATGTTAAAAACGCAACGCAATGCACCAAAAACGCAGTTGCGTTTTTTACAATAGAAAGTCCCATTGACAATCGCGTTAACAAAAAACGCAATCGCAAGTGGAAAGGAGCCCTCAGGCAGATATGTAAATGATTCGCGTTGTGGCATGATTAGATGAACACTCTTGCCACTTGAGGACCAAAAAATAGTTCCCCCTTGGCCTATAAAAAGGCTCTCAGAGGCTCCTTGTGTAGTGGACCTTTTTTTCCACTTGAGTAGAGTTTGTTGACGATTAGACGCCTTTATGGCGCAATCGAAGAGATTTTGTTCAGTTAATAGAGTTCCATTATTGAAATACGAGAAGCCAGATGGTAGTATCAACGAATTGCCCACCACCTGGGCTGTTCTGACCAGACTACTGACTCATGAACATATAATTAACAGTTAATTAGAAGTTAAACAATTTGACAGAAAAGGATGTCCCTGGGATTTGTATTTACTAGTGCCATTTTTCTTTAATGGGCTGACCAGGAAATTTATATTTATGCCCATCATACACATTAAATCGTCAATCAATGGCACCAAAATAACCAGGTTTGACCTACTTTTACTTATTTTACCTAATACAGTACATATGGCAAGTTTAAAGGGGTTATCCGACATCTAAAAATAGACAGTGGATAAAGGTATAAAATAAAGAAAAAACAGTAGTCTCCTTTTAAATTGCCTCCTGACCAAGTATCACCCCTCCGGTCTCCTAAACTCCTGCAATGGTCATGTGCTATTCATCGTTCACATGACCACTCAACAAGTGGTTATCTGTGCATGAATGGCACATGACTAGAGCTTCTGTGGATGGACTGGTGAGGAACAGAGTCACGGCATTGGACAAGGAGGCCACTTCAAAGGTGAGTACAGTATTTTTTCTCCGTTATTTTATACAGTTATCCGCTGTCTGGCAATTAAAAAAAAAAGGAAGACAACCTCTCTAACACTGGTTCTGCAGTAATAGAACAGCTTTTTGAGGCCCAAGCACATGGCCTTGTTCTACATTTTATGTAGAGCGATATTAGGGCACCCAATGAGGAGCTTGGGGTGGTTACTGTTCTAGTATTCCCACAAGAGAACCATTAGATCCTGGACTGGATGTACAGAGGTATTCTTCCATTGAAGCTCTATATCTACTGTGTCTGCTGGAGTCTGTCCAGCAACACACGAAGGTCATACAGCTCCGTACTAGGCAGACACATGGCTTCTGTGCACTTCTGTACAGGCTCCATGCACATGACTGCCGTGTGCAAGAGGCCTTACCCAGAGAGCAATAAGATTGTAAATCTGATTTAGCTAATGTAATAGTATAGCATTGTAGATTGCATAAATTAGTAATATTCTGGTTAAAATGGGATATTTCTATCTGCAATGTAATCTTTTTAGGGATTTTCCTATTATGTTCAGTAATAACGGTTCTTGGCTGCTAACCTCAGGAATAAAATATGTTGTGGTAACTGTTTTATTTGGCTCTGTGTTAGCAACAAGGAATGTTAGACCGGCAACCGTCTGTTACGTTATATCAGAAATGTTATATCACTGTGTGTGGTTTGACTGTGTAGAATTAATTGGACATATATGCAATGACATGCATACTTTTTGCAGAAATTGATAGGAAATGTAAGAATTTATAATTTAGTCCTATGAGATTGCTCCAGATATCTAACCAGCACTCCGCATGGTTGTCAGATTTACACTTAGAATATATTTGTTGTAAGGCCAAGAAATTTATTGATGGGATTTTGTTTAAAAATGAAACCACAGGAAATAAAAAAGAGGGTGCGAGGCTTGTGTGATTCAGAAAACCGAACCTCCATATGCATTCCATATGGTCAACCTCCACTCATCATCTACAGCCAAGGGCTGCATCCAGCATGTATCTTGACTTGGGTGGACCCCTGGCCTCTATTTAAGGCTTCCTTCCCACGGGCACCAAAGTCACGCAATTTTGTTATGCTGCGACAAATGCTACATAAAGCATGTATGTGAAGCCCATGCTTTCCTATGGGTTCCATGTTTTGTAGCATGCAACAACCCGACACAAACCTCGCCAACGACTCATGAGGTTTTGTAGCCCATGTTTCCCTATGGAGCCTTTCTCTCTGTTGCATCGCATCGCACGGAAACGCAATTTCTGTGCAGTGCAATGCAATTTTGACAGCAGGAAATCCTACTGTTAAAGCCTAAACTAAGCCCTAGCTGTAGGAAAAAAAATTAAAAAAAATGGTTCATCATCTTAGAAGCTCTGTCTGATGCCGCTGCAGTTTCCTTTCAGTCCCTGGTACTGTTTCTCTTCATCTCTTCTGGCCGGGGATTGAAAAATCCTCGCTTCCTGGAATCGCTGGCTGTGATTGCCTGACGCTCGGCCAATCACAGCCAGCGCTCGATGAACCAATCACAGCCATTCATCGAGCGCATTGTAGCACCACATGGGACTTTGTAGCGTTAATGGTGTGAGATTACAAAAAGCCGGTCTGTAACGTTTAGCAGAAATGGTGCCCACTTATTCTTGGGTCATACATGGTATTACAGATAAGTTTCATTGAAGTGAATGAGGTGTAATAGCAGAAACAGCCCATGACCAAGTGTGGCGCTGTTTCTGGAATTGGATTCTTTTAGTTCAAATCCTAGATCATCCTTTTCTTACGGTAACTGGGTTATGAAGAGGAGGCATTATGCCGTGGATCAAACAGTGCAGACACACTACAAATATCTTCAGTATAGACATCCTATACTCATGTACTAGATTTCCAGATGTTACAAAGTATGCAGTATTCTCCGTACTGGAGACAGGTGTTTACAAGTGGGAATTTTTGATTATTTATCCAGATGGGTGTGTGCTGCTGGAGGGGACATTTAGGTGAAACTGAAGATATCTTGCACTAAAGACCCATTTTATTTTCGCTTTGTTTTGTGATAGTAATAACCATGGCATTGGCTATCTTAAACTATTTTTATTGCACAGTAATTGAAAGAGCCCCGTAGAAGCTATGGTTTCCCCCCAGATGTCTAAGAATTTATCTTACCTATTATTAACCCCTTAGCTAAACATCTGTCTGGTGTGAAGCACACTACTGCCCTCTTCAGCAATATATGAGACAGGCGAAAAACCTTTTTCTCGCAGTCAGAGTGTATTTGAATGTTTTCATAGTTCACCGGGAAAAACAAAAATATAAAACCGCAGTAGATTAAATTCACATTCTTTAACACTTAGCACTAAAAAGGACTAATGAGCCAATAGGCTGAACTAGAGATGGACGTATGTCTTTTATCAGGCTTACAAACTATGTTACTATGTTATTCATGTCAGAACTGATTCCCACAAAAGCCTCTATGAGCCTGCAGCTAGAAGTCACATGTGCCCTTCCTTAATTTGTCTCTAAACCCAACATATCCCGAAATGTATGGCATAAATGTCAAACAAACATGTAAAAAAAATTGTTTACGTCCAATGGAAGCCCCAACAAATGTCATCCGTTTGCCATCCGTGACCCTTAGACTGCCATGTTCAAAAAAATATTTTTGCATATCCCGTTTTTTTTTTTACTGGATACCTTTGATAGGTACCATATGACTGTCATTCGTCTCCTGCAGGCATCATGTTAAAATAAAATATACATTAATATACACTTTATGCACTGGGTGGCACAAGATTATATTGAATTGGTATCATGATAAGTTGTATAACTTTAAATGGGTTGTCTTACTTCTAGCTGTTTTTTTCAGACAGCTCTGTACATGGCACAGTGGCAACATTTGGTACTGCAGGCTGAGTCCCATTCAGTTCAATAGGATTCAGCCTGCAGTACCAACCTAGGCCACTGTGCAATGTATGGAGCTGTCTGCAAACAGCTAGAAGAGGCACAACCCTTTAAAGAAATTCAAGTTAAGTTGAGAGTGGACGCATCTCCATGCTAAAAATATGTGAGTGACTGTAATCAAATTGAAATTTGTTTTGCCTTATGAAACCAAATGGAGTAGTTTTGCCATAAAACACCATGAAAAATGCAAACCAAAAACATATATTTACCATTGTAAAGATTAGTAGTGGCAGCACTATTCCCCAAGGAGACTATTCTGTGGAACAACCTGTAAAGCTTGTAAAAAGAATGAAGAACAATTCATTAGATAAAAATACAGGGAAAACCTATTGTAAAGGAACTTCAATTTGGGAAATTCATTTTCCATCAAGACAATCCCAGTCTAAAGTCTCAATCTGTGCAGAAATGGTTAAAAACAAGTATGCTAATATTCTGTAAAATGACAGTGCTTACCCTAGCAGAGCTAATGGAATGCAGTTCTGCTGTATTTTCGAATAAACGGGACAATTAAATGTCTTGGGATTGCTGTGGATACGAGGAACATTCCATGCAGATTCCGTGTTCGATTCCCAGCCAAATTCACTAAGAAAATAGAGTCTAAAACAATGCTGTGGCCCCTACATCCAAGGATGGGTGGTGGTCCTGGCATTTGGGTCTCCACCAATCAGAAAGTTATGGCATATTCTAATGTTGGCATCACTTTATAATATGGAAATAACCTTTAAGGAAAAGGAGTAAAATTCAGCTACAGATATTGAACCTAAGATTAAGGAGACTAGTTCTATGGAAATATATTGACTTCAGTGACAGTAGGTAAGGTAAAGTCCCCTGGTACAAGCATCGAGTCATGACTGACTCCTAGAGTGACAACACATCGTGACCTTTTCTTGGCAGACTGTTTTTGCAGAGTGGTTTGCCATTGCCTTCCCCATCAGTCACAGGAAGATGAAGCATATCTAGCCCGTACTTCAGTAGTCTAAATCGAGGTGTGCTCATTTTTATGATATTTTTAGAAGTGCCTACTAAATTGAAGCAGTGCACCATAAAACATCCATATCAAGGGGTACTGACTAGTCTAACCTGGCATTCGAGTATTGGCACTCTAGCTATGTCCCTATGTAAGATACCAAAGTTCTCATACTTGTAAGGCTTCCTTTACGCTATATATTCTTGTGCTGTCTCAGCAGTTCTGGCCAATGTATACATTTGAGATTTTTATGTTTTCACAGTGAACAGTGCCAAAATCTTTTGGGGAAATTAAAAAGCTGCAAGGTATAAATGTAGACTGCAAAAACAAATTAACAGAATCAGGTTAATTTTCAGATTTTATGTTTGCGTATGTCCATTGAGCTTGCTGGACAACCATAGAAGTGGTCTTTGAAAAACAATGCTATTATCAAGGTGTAGAGCAAAAATAGTGTGGAGCCGTGCAAACTGCATTTCTTCTGCAAGCCATTGGGGTCTAATCTGTCTAGCAACAGCTGCAGTTCCACAGGTTTAAGATTGCTATGCCAAACCAAGGTTTTATGTAAAGTACAATATAACACTAGGTGGCTCATGACTTCAGCATTTGGTGCTCTCGAGGAAGAGCTTCACAAACCTCAATGACACAGGTAATTAAAGGAGTTTCCCAGGACTCCAATATTGATGACCTATCCTTAGGATAGGTCTTCAATATATGATCGGTTAGGGTCTACTGCTTGGGACCCCCACCAATCAGTTGTTTAAAGAGACCACGGCACTCAGGTGAGTGCCACGGCTTCTTATTGGGCTAGTGTTACGTTCATTCAACAAATGGCCTGAGAGCAGCTCAGTCCCATTCAAGTGTATTGGATTGAGCTGCAATGCCATGCACCACCACTGCAAAATGTATGGCACTGTGACTGGTATGGAGTGAAGAGGTCTCTGTGGTCACAGTGAAGGGAGGGTGCTTTTAGAGCAAAAATGGTATGTAATCTTTATTCTGTGGATCAGCACAAATATAGCAGATAATGGAGATACCAAATTAAAGAGGTTTTCCAAGACTAAACTATTTATGACCTATAGGTCATCAATACTAGATTAGCAGGGGTCTGCGGCTTAGTATCTCTGCCAGTCAGCTAAATGAAGAAGCTGAAGTGCTCAAATGAGTACGAAAACCTTTTCTCAGTTGTGTGTCGTCATGTTCACCAGCCGCATGGCCTGAGAGCAGCGCAGTCTCATTCAAGTGAATGGCACTGAGCTGCTATACAATGTACGACACTGTGCTTGGTATGGACTACAGTGGCTGTGGCACTTGCTTGAGCGTCACTGTCACTTTAATAAGCTGAATAGCAGGGATCCCGAGCAGCAGACCCCCTCTGATCAACTATTTGTGACCTACCCAAAGAATATGTCAACAACAGTTTAGTCCTGGCAAACCCCTTCTAATATAACATTTTATTTGTTGTACTACATTAAAATGATAAACAACTACTCCCTGTTGCTATATTCTGAATTCTGTAACTTTTTATTTTTACTTAAAGTTTTTTTTAATTCGGATCATTTTTATTGAAGTTATAGTATTAATACACACACACACACATATATATATATATATATATATTAATATATATATATTTATATATATATATATATATATATATATATATACATACATATGTGAAACGTGCCATTACCACACCCAAACAATAAATTGACACATAATTACATTTACGCAGATCATAACCTCCCCCATACTTAACAAAATCTTCCTAAACTCATAAAGAAAACCCATTAAACATGAAGGCCAGCTGCACATGACATGGGCAGATTCCATATGCAGGAGTCGCAGCGGAATCCGACCGTGTGCCTGGCCGTTGTCCGCACGTAAATGTAATTTCTTCTTCTCTTTTGTACTGTAGATTGTCCGCATGGCTCGCTGTTGGACATGCGCAGTACAAATTTTTTTTTTAAAACCACTGCTTTTCCCCACATCATCGCCTAGCGATGACGCAAAATCTACAACCTTTCTGCGATTCTTTCTGTAGTTTCCTATACTTTCCATTGTTTCTATTTTGAAGAACATCTGTCTTTTTGATTGCAATTTATTACATTTTTGGAGATGGGGTGACCAAAAACAATGCTATTTTTTTTTCTGATGATGTTCACGAAGGGGGGTAAGAAATGCATTGCTTCAATAGATCAGACTTTTATGAATGCAGCGATATCAAATGCGTTTGTTTGTTTTTTGCTGACTTTTTTTATTAGAATTATGGCAAAGTGGCACGGGGCGGTTAAGCTTTAATGGAGTAAGATAAACTGCATGCACTAACTATAATTGCGATACCCGTTGACTTTTAGATAGAGGTATCTTTGGAATCATACACAGCACTTTGTCCCATTTATCATCGCTAATTTGGCTCAAGTCTTTTTCACATTTTTGTTTTACCTTTTTGAGGCATTATTGTAAATAATAGAAAAGCATCTGTCGATGTAAATAAGATGTTGCACCCTTCATAGCTCCAGAACACCCACGAAAATTCACCAAAAAGTGGTGAACGATTGCACAGGAACTGGACAGGCCTGAACAGCAAGCAATGTCGTAGTGGAAGGAACTGGTAAAAGTACCTATGGAAAAAATCATAAATCTCTCTAAATTGTTCAAAAAGACCCCCAGAATATACCTGTTGGAGAAAAATTACAACTCTCTTCTCGCATGGTGAAAACCCCTCCAACCTAAAAAAAACTCTACAATTTACTGTTCCTCCAAAGGAACCCTAAATCCATCTAGTTGTAACATCTGCTTAAATTTATTCCATAATTCAATCATTAAAGTGCCTGTCGGACGTAGTCCCTTTTTTTCTCCTTTTTTCCATTTTTTCACATACCATTATAGCAGGACTAAAACCTGTCATTTTAGAAACTAATCGCCATTGAACCCCACACCATTTCTTACTACCCAGCCCTTCAATTGTCACAATTGAGATGCCAAAAAATATATCCAAACACTTGGAATTGCCAACCCAGCAAACCATGTATTCCTTTGAAGGGTCTCCAATTTAATTCTAGCAGATTTCTTATTCCACAATAAACTCCTAAATATTGTATGAACTCTATAAAAGTATTGTGATAGAATCCAAACCAGAGAATTTTTAAGTATATAAAGGCATCAAAATCATTTTAATAAGATTTTCCCTGCCAATAATAGACAAAGTGAGGAGATTCCAAATCTTAAAATGATCTTTGAACTTTTGTATCAATGGAAGCAAATTGGCAGAAATAAAGTCTAGGGGCTTTGAAGATACCACAATTCCCAAATATTTGAATTCCCTCACCATTTGTAGTTGCGTATGTTCCAATGAAAAGTCCACCAGCAAAGGATTTAAGGGAAGAGTTACATTTTACCAAATATTTCAAAAACAGACGTAATAGGACCCATAGATTTACTCACATCCCCTGTATACAATAACAGATCATCTGCAGATAATGGGACATGTTCCTCAATTTTTTCAATACAGCAATCTGACTATATTAGCCAAGGCAAAGAGGAGAGAGGAGAGAGGGTACCGCTCCTTTATTCCCCTTTCTGACACCATTGTCCCAAAATTGCCCCCATCTTTGAATAAAGCAGTTTAACCCATGTCAAAAAATTCTTACTATAGCCCATCCTATAAAGAATAGCCCATAAATAACTCCATTTGACGCTGCCAAAGGCTTTGGCAGCATCAAGTGAAAAACAGCCCTACCCCCACTGACTCAATGGTTCGCCTGGAGATTCAAATTTAGCCAAAAATAATCCATTTGCAGGTTTTTAACCAAATTCTTTACATCAGTAGTCAGTAAAGATATTGGATGATAAGAATTGGAAAGAGACAAATCCTTTCCCAGCTTAGGAATTAGGACAATTATAGCATCTCTCATTGATGGGGGAAGTATCACTTTGTGCAGTTATTGATTAAAAACCATTAGTAAATTTGGCAGAAGCATATCTTGATAATGTTTAAAAAACTAATTGGGAATGCCATCAAACCCTGGAGCTCTTTTATTAGGGAGTGTTGCTAGTGTATCCTTTAATTCATTCAGCGTCAAAGGAGCTTCTAATATTACTCTTTGATCATCAGACAAAGATGGTAGTTACACTCGAGCTAAATGTTCGTAAAAATCTCCATGATCCACACTTAGCTTAGAGGTACGGAGATTTTTAAAACACAAGAAAAATGTCTCCAGAATTTCATCCTTTCCTATAACCGAAAAATTAACAGGCCTTCTCAATGCTGCGGAATAAGTTGGCGCTATACAAATAAAGATTATTATTATTAATGCTGCCATGTAAGATGGTGATTCCTGTGCATATAGAGGACAAAAAACAACCACCTGCTTCCCCTTCCTCAAAAATCTTCCATGTCTATTTCTAAAGCTTGCCGCTAAAGGGCCATAGTAATATTCTAAGATTTAGACTTTTGTAAACTATCATTCTGTATATAATTACCCCCATGTCTTCATAGCATCCCAAAATATATACACTAAAGAAGAACCAATATTAAACTGAAAACATTCCGACAGAGCCTCTTCCATTTTAGTATTGCCATTCTATCCCAACCAAATCCCCTACTATTTGTTTCCAACAACAAGCAAAATGAAGAATGGTCAGGCACAGTTCGCGGCAGATATTCTACTTTACAAACATGAGAAAGCATGGAAGGAGTACCTATCCGGAGATCTATTTCAAAATATTATGTGAACTAGAACAGCAAGAGTGTCATCAAACTGCTGTGTTTCCCAAACTTATTTTAGTAAAGTTATATTTATTTGGGGTAGTGCATCAATTCTATGCCAGTAGGCTATGCATATATGTAAATGTTAAGGTATCTTGTCTGTTTGGCCCACATACAGTACTGTCCAAATTAATAGTATAATCTTAAATTTTGCGTTGTCATAAAGGGTCTCATTTATCGAAAACGTCTAAATTAAAAAGAATCTTTGCTGGCCATAGTAACCAATCACAGCACAGCTTTAATTTTACCAGAGCAGTTTCAGAAATTAAAGCTGAGCTCTCATTGGTTGCTATGGGCAACAAAGACAATTTTTCTATTAGACCGTTTCGATAAATGAGGCCCAGGATGTTTTAGTTGTGGTTTTGTAATGAAAACGTGGTACTGGTTGGACTTTTACGAGTGATACGGCAGCACTGTTCGTTACTCTATAGTTTGTCTGCAGAATCTTGGCAGTAAAACACTGCTGCACATACACAGGATCTGCCTCTTTGTGTTGTGACTTGTCTAGCAAACTACTGTATTGCATCGTTGGTGAGTTGTTGGAGCTTTTGGAGAATGGACGGAAAGTGTGATAATTTACCTCATAAACAGGGTAAAATTGAATACTTCAATGACCCAGTCTAAATTAGGTAGGAAACTATTCGTAAATCAATCAGTGGTGTACTGGATTTAAAAAAAAGCAGCTCGTTTTGGGTCTGGGCTTGCCCATGGCGTGCTGTGATAGGAAAGGGGTGCTGTGGAAGAAAACAAATCACCAACTCTAGGGATGACCCATTACTTTTAAAACTGTGCCAAAAAAATTGGAAAGTATGCTCTAAACCTTTGAAGGTGCAAATGGAACAAAGTGCTGTGAAGTTAAGTTATGGAGGAATGTGAGGAGGAGGCTGTATGATGCAGGTTACCAAGCTTATTGATCCAGGAAGAAGCAGCTTTTGACTCCACAAATGACGACTAAATGCCTGTCTTTGTCTTAAGAATTGGAGTTCTGAAGATTGGGAAATAGTATGTTTCTATGATAAGTCAACGATTAAAAGGATGGACAATTGTTGCTTGGGTGTAAGGTGAAAGCTGGGAGAAGACTTCCTAGTGAACTACGTTGTCCAAAAAGTTCAATATCCAAATAAACTAATGGTCTGGGGTGTCATCTCAGTAAAGGATCCAGATCGTCTGCACACAGTAAAAGGAGTATCGAAATGTGATTGAGAATCGTCTGTTCAATGATTGGTTTCTAGATGGAGATTGTATTTTTAGGCAGGATGGAGCTCCTTGTCACACGGCAAAAAGTATGATGAATTTGTTTAACTCGAGGTGCCTTCATGGCTGGGCATTAGCCTGGATATCAACCCAAGAGAGAATGTTTGATGTAGCCTTAAAATTAAATTTAATGCAGATGGGCCTGTAACCAAGACAGTTAAGCTATTTGAGAAACTATTGAAAGTCTGTTTCCATGACCCTGAAGTAAAGGACACGATTGTAAAAGCCATTGGAGGAATCCTGGATAGGGTGAAGGTGCTATTAAAAGCCAAAAGAGGGCATGCAAAATTAAACTGTTTCTTTTCATTAGAATTCACTTCTGACTAAAGTCTTAGAAAATTATTGCAAAAATGCACTTATGCTATTAATTTGAGCTGTACTGTATTGTAATAAAAGCAGCTGTGTAATATAGTTGGCTTACAACACCAATATTAGATCATTTCTTGTTCTTTTGGATCTACTGTATGTTGTTCAGCAAAAATGTCTAAAGAAATCCAAAATCTATGTCAAAGTGAAGCTCTTTGTAGGAGGCTCTGTAAGGGCAGACCTGTTGTACTGTATGACAGGCACCACCCGTGCTTCACAGATCCCATTGACCTCCATTCAAATCCTTCAATGTTCCATTAATTTGTTAGGGAGAATATTTCTATATTTGTGGTCAAATGTTACTGAATTCGACGTAGAGAATCCGAACAAAGCCTCAGACACGAGTGTGAGCAGAGTCTGCAGGGTACAAAGATTAGTACATTGTACCTTGTAGACAGCAATTGGAGTTTTTGGGTTTTATGAATATAAAGTTTGCTGTTTTACAGAAGTTCTGCTACTTTCTAATATACTTTTTGTTTACATTTCTTACCATCTCAAGATCGTTGTTTGCTGCCAGTAAGGCCGGATTCACATGATCTTATGCGTATTTGAGCCCACATGAGCTCAGCTTTTTGTGGAACAAACTTTGGGTTTTATTGCACGCACATTGGAGTATTTTACAGTACTTTTTGTGCTCGCAATGAGTTCAAGATGTGTTCTTTTTCCTGCGTAACACATCTCCCTAATTTATTTTGCGCGTATTTTTGCATCCCCGTTGACATCTACGGGGACTTTAAGTGCACAGGAAAATAGAGAATGCTGTGGTTTTCACATCCATAGGCTTTTCACCAGCCAAGCTAGAATTCTATTTGTAGATGGTTATTCTGGCTTTGGTTTACAAGTCCCAGTCATTATTATAAGGCTTGTTTAAAAAAGTCTGACATTGACTTGCAGGAATGCTGCCTTCCAATAGGTGGCGCTAGAGAGATATTGTTCCATCTACCCAACCAAAATGCACAGGAAAAATATGCACATTTGAACAATCTATTAAAATCAATGTGTTCTACTCAATGCATATTGAACGTGCACATACGTCCGTGTGAAACCGGCCTAAATGTGAACATTTTTGTTCAAAGTGAAATTCTGCAGAATTTCCTAGATATGCCTCATAACAGCTTCACGTAGGCATACGTAATACAACTCATTCGTATCCTGAAAATGGCCATAATATTTCATACATGCAATGGAGTACTACAACAGTGAAAGCCGCAAACCCATGTCCATTACTTTTAGGGGGAAAAAATCTACACACACTGTACAAATATGGCTCAAGGGTGGGCGCACAGGACCCCCATGACAATATCTCTATTACACACATAGAATTTGCCTTTTACAAGTCTTGTACAGAAATACAGGGGCCGCCAATCTACGAAGACTTGAAATACTTGTGTAAACACGTAATATACCACTCTAGCTCACCAGAATACAAGCTTTTTCAACATGAACCAAAATATTGCAGTGAGTGTCTGAGCAGGAGTGTAACACCTGGATGCGGATTATGTGTTCTGGGTGCTTTCAAACCAAGTGCTGAAAGGATTAACATACATTTGCCGGAGTTAAGTATACTGCAGAAGATTGGTTAAGCAGGCTAATAGCTGAAGTGCAAAGAGGTACATGGCTAAATAGCTTAAACAGGCTGGTAGAATAGTGGCAGCCATGTGTAACGTACCATAATGACTACTTATTTGATGGTGTAATTTTGCCAAAATCCTTTATTTTCCACTTTCTAGAATCCCAATGGAAAACTCCACTTTTGCTGCCACTTTAACAAGCTAAAGGTGCTTTTAGACGGAATGATTATCGGTCAAATAAATTGCTCAAACGAGTGGAAGTGAATGATAGAGGCTGAATGTTAATCACCATTTAAAGTAGTTACCCAGCTGTCTGAGGAAGGGGTCTGCGAACTTCAGAACACGTTACGTTGCTGGTTTGATTTTATGAAATAAAAATATTATTTGGATTCTATATTATTGGCTCAATTCTACGAAACTGTTACTTGGTTCCACATACGTTTATTTGGACTACATAGAGGTTACAAACTTGTTGGTTCTATAAGACTGCATCGACTATAGGTCATTAGTCCAGGCTTTTTCATTTCTATTCCAAATTCGCAGACTCTATTAAAACCATACCCCACACACACACACACACTCCCCCCAGCATGCTTGGCCGGCAGCACCTGCTATACCTTATAGCCACGCTTTTTTTCCCCATTTACCCCAACCTTATTCTTACACACAAGCTCCTATTGGCCTCTCGCCTGCACGCACTGCGCAATTTTTTTTTTCATTTCTACGCATTTTTTTCACATAGAACCATGGCCTGTATGAAAAAGCTCATGGAATGTCCTGCTTGTGTCCATTTTATGGCCGAGAAACAAGATGATACAATATCTGTGAATATGCATAGTCCGTGTATACTGAGAGATCCCTCGGGTGCAACTCACAGTCATGACAGTGTGCCACTAAGCTATAATGAGATATTTAGCAAAAAATGAAGGAACTGATGAGCAATTTAGGGTTTTATTCTAAAAAACCCTTTTTTCAAAAATAAAACTATGCCTTTGTGTTAAAATTGAAAATATCGTCATTAGTGTTCCTTCTAAGTTGAGGATCTGGGATGAGGCAATACAACATACTACTAAGGTCAACGAGGCAGTCAAAAAAGAAATCTGTCAGCAGGGTGGAGTATCCAGAATCAATTCCAGAATTCACAACTTAGAGGGAACAGTATTCATCATCAGGTGTAAAATCTTTGTGCCATTTCTTCATTAATGACAACACAAGTCAGCTCTCTGCCTCCAGGGATCTACTTTTCACTTGCACATGAAGAAGTCCAGGGAGCAGTGGCCACCACTGGCATCAAAGAGAAGTCCATTGACATGGTAGAGCCCCATTAGAATATCATGATTTTACTAGAAATAGATAAAAATATCCATACAAGGATCATCATCAACATCTTTACACATTCCAGAACTTTATCTTACCCATAGTCTGTAGTATTCTGGGAAAAATCTTCTAAAAAGCCCTGTGAACATCACATGACTATATTGTATGATTAACATCAAATGGTCACAGGTAATTTAAAAGGAAACAATGGAGAAACAATTGTATATAGCACACTTTAATTGTTCTCAAAAGCCATTAAATGTTATAAATTGTTCAAAAGTAATAAACACTGAGTGGCTGATTTACTATTTAAAATACAGAAATTGCATCAGAAAACTGGCTTGCATGCTTTGTCCCACATTTACTGTGGGTGTTCAGACACTTTTTCGGCACTTTTTCCAACTTGTCCAAAAGAGGGGCAATGCCTAAATTGCGTGAAAAAAAAATTGTGGTAAATTGTGCCAAAATTTTGGCCCAATTTTAAGTACAAACTTAACCAACTAATAGGTGGTCTAAACTTAGACGGTGCCTTACAATTCCGGAATGGAGTCTTCCTTGGGATGGTATACTTAAAACAACAGAATTATGAGGGAAATACGCCAAATTAAGCATACCTGTCTGCAGATATTTTTTAACTCTATTATTTCCCAATCACACATTTGAGAGGGAACAGTCATCATCAACAGGTGTAAAATGTTGTACCATTTCTTAATTAACTTTGTGCCTTGTTTGACTTATTTTTTGTAATGATTTTGTCCGCTTTTCTTTAATTATTTTATTTTTGTACAACATTAAAAAACATTATTTCCTGGAAACAAGCTGATATTGTCGAGTTGTTATGTTTTTCAGTTTAGATCCACGTGGTACTGCTGGCATTGAACTGTGGTTTGATCATTTTATTAGCCCCTGGATGTCTTCATGAGTGTCCGTAGCACACCGTCCAATTTTACAGTCATACAGTTGGATTCATATGGGGTTTATGTGTGACTGACTATTTTAACTAGTGAGCCCTGCCAAACATGGTGTGAATTTAGCCTTAAACGTTATTCCCTAGCTAAAGCCAGTTATCCCTTCTCCGATTATTCACAGGATAGGGGATAACTAGCTGATTGCAGGCCGTCCAACTGCTCGGACCCCCTCAGATCTTGATAACAGAGTTCCCACAAGAACGGAGCAGCAGTTGAATATACCATTTCATACATTTCAGTGGTCCTGATAGAAATAGTGGAGCATCTGAAATTGGCTATGTCCTACAGTCCCTCTAAAATAAATGGAGTAGAGGTGCGTAAGCTTGACTGACACTCTATTCATGTGGGAATGTTTGTTACCCCCGTTTTCAGTATAAGGCGGGAGTCCCAGTGGTTGGACCCCCATCAGTCAGCTACTGTGAATACAGAATAACTTTGTATCATTGGTCAGCCCTTTAATCTGGCATCTTGGATGTTGATGTGTTAATGAGCTTTACTGTTTTTGAGATTCCAAATTAAGGCATTGTTTTATACTAACTTTTATTCTTTACACAACTACAATTTGCAACCTTTATTTCTTGCTCTGGATGAACACAAAGCACTAATAGGAAATTTTAAAAATACTAATTAGCTGATTTGCTACTGCATCAGATTATATACAGTACAGGCAAACTTCTTTGTATTTGCTTTTAGTGTCGTTTTGGGTCTTCATGAGTCTCAGATATGTACTTCATATTCTTATTTTAATATTTGAAAACATACCTATTCTATTCCATTGCTGGCTTAGGTGGTTTTTGGTTTGGAAGCCTCATGTTCTATTACATATCAGCCATCATTAGATTTGAGTTGATAATTGCCTTTTCTTCTGTTTCTCAAACGTGGCTCCTCATATTGTTTTAATAAGCCAGCTCAGTGTAAAATAAGGAACACGTTTGCCAAGTTTCAAAATTGAAGCAAATGTGATAATAGTATAAAGAAAGTTTTAGAACATACTTATTCTTTGTTTTTTGTAAGATTCGGAAAATGCTTTGATAATACAGCAGTAAGCAGTTAAATTACTGCCAGACGTACGGGTCTAGTGGACCACAATACCTCCTATTATTAATGTAATGAATTACATCTGTTGGGTACAACAAGGGGAATTTCTCCTTCCTTTTGTTTTCAGCACTGAAACCTTTATCCTGCACTTTTTTTTCTATCCTTGGAATGTCATCTTTTCCAGATTCAGGGGAACATGCCAAGCTACATCTAATTTTCTACCTAAAAATATGTCCTGAACCTCTTGTCTTTGGCCTCTAAGGTGATCTGTGCTTTTCCATATGTCAGCCTGGTAATGATGAATTCCATGAAGCGACTGGAAGAGAGCAATTTATGCGACTGGCAGGAGCCTGACCAGACAAAATGAACCTGTTTCAGCTCCACACCCATACTGCCAATGCAAGGAAATAGCATATAAATACCATTTCATCAAATGTACTTGGGTTTCAGATTTACTCATGAGGGATTTATTTATTATTATGCTAGCCAGGCTTCCAGCTGAAATCTACGGGACGGCAGGAGAATATGAGCTATACTGTAGCATAATACAAGGAAAATCATTGTATTTTAGATTTTGATGCCACTTAAGTATCATTCGGCAGTATTTCCAATGGTGATGCCTTGGATTCTGTGTATGAATACATTGTAGCTATTCAGTCCCTCCCTGGGTATTACTTGTGCCACATTACCAAAATCCAGACTACATTTTGAGAGGGAGAATCAAATGGTTAGTAGTATCAAAGTACTTTAGTTCAGGTAGCCAGCTCAAGGTTGACTCAGCCTTCCATCCTTCTGAGGTCGGTAAAATGAGTACCCAGCTTGGTGGGGGGGGGGGGGGGGGTAAAAGATGACTGGGGAAGGCAATGGCAAACCACCCCGCAAAAACAGTCTGCCAAGAAAACGTCACAATGTGATGTTACCCTAGGAGGCAGTCATGACTCGGTGCTTGCACCAGGGGACTTTACCTAACCGTCAAGTATCAAGACACACTGATGATACAAATAGAAAACTGAAATGCAGTTTTTGTCTATACTTTGCCCGCGATACAAGCCTTTGCTGGTGAAAATACACTCCATGTTTTGCATAACTTCAGCAAAAGCTGAAAATGCAGTACTTACCCCTAAAGTAATAATGACGTGAACAGCACCATTCTAGAGATCCCTCAATGTACAAGACTAGGAAGACTGCAAATAACGGATATAATGGCATATTATAGAAACTGGTTCAGACAAAAGTTGGAGCTTTGATCCTTTTATTTGTGGAAGGATCCTCATAAATGTTGTGTTAGGGGCTCATTCTTTGGGCATTTAATCTCCATGTGGAAATTTTATCAGCCATGTTTTTGGACGACTAATTTGTTTAACCCTTCCTCTAGAATTTCCTGACACGCAGTTGCTCTTTAACCTTGGAATTGGCTAGCTACTATTACATGTGTTTGTGATTAAGGAGCGACTTGAAGTATTTGAAATGTCCTGGCAGAAAATCTTTAGGTATTAAGTGTAGAATTAGCCATTAATTGTAACATATTAATCATCCTTTTATATGATAATCCATCCTTAGCCATTGGTGGTGTCGAAGCTGCTAATGATTATCACTTTATCCTGTCCATCTTTTAACCATATATCCTTATTTTTACATCATTTACTATTCCCAGTCTGTTTTAGTTTTCTCTCTGCTCCCACTTTCTCCTTATTCTCTCAAATAAACAAGTTCTGCAACTGTATTGTTGGAAAGAAACTGTGCGTAGCAAATGGATAATCCATATGGGCAGCGCAGATATGGAGGCTTGCATTCACTGTAGTATTGTAGAAAGTTTACAGATGTCTGAGAAGTGTTAATGTGATGGCCATTCCTAAGACATTGATCCACGATCCATATAGGTATACTATAAAAATGTACTTTAAATGATTTTCCTAATAAAAAGCAAGTTAAAACTAAGACCGGTTTCATAGAAAATGTTTATTTGGTGTTTGCCTGGTGCTACAGTAGCCCGATGTTAAATATAAAACCCGAAGTGGGGGGGGGAGTTAATTCAGATTCATATAGTGCAAAAGTACATTGTGTGCTTTTAGGCCCCACTGAATTCTTTTCAACCATAATATGATACATTCCTGGCACATCTATAGTTTTTTTCCCCTATTAACTTCAATCAATGGGATATAATGTATTTCTGGAGACTGTTTTTATTTTAGTTTTTAGTTTTTAGTGTCTTTATTATTTCTGGAGGCTTTTTTTTCGTTTTTAGTGTCTTTATAGAAACAAAAACTTAATACTCAAAGCTTATTATATGTGTGTACTACTGAGATTAAGGAAATCAGATTGTGCACCCCACTGGGGCCAGGGATCTGTAGCAGTGGGTTTCTTCTGTACAGAGCACTACAGAATGTGTGGTTGATATACTGAATATCACACAAAAAAAGAACATTTATACATTAGTAAAGACAGAAAAGAAAACAATTGGAGTCAATGTCCATTTCTAAAATTAGCTGAAATTAAAGAAGGAAAAGTCAGGGTGGTTTTTCATGCAGTTTTTGAGACAAAGCCAAAAGTGGACCCAACAGGAAGGAGAAGTATAAGTCATTCCTTTACGTTTCCCTTATATAGTGAGTCCACTTCTGACCTGCATAAAAAAAAACTGCCACAGAAACTGCAGCTTTTTATTTTTAAACCTGTGTGTGTAATCATCCATATAGGGTATTACACCATTAAAAAGGATAGTGTATTTTTTTAATAACATATATACACAAGTATTACATAAATATCACTGAGCTACACACTGTACTTAGACACACAGGAAAACTAATATAGTATTTAACTATGTTTTAAAACTTTAACTCATTTAGGGACCAGACACTTTTTAGGGATTTTAAGGTGATGGTTTTACTGCCCTATTTTTTTACAAAATTATTTTTGCAGCTTTCTTTCCTGTGACATATCTATATAGGGCTATTAGTTATATATTTTTTCTTTTAGTTTTACTTTTGGTAAAAAATCTAAAAAACTATTTTTCCCTAAATAGTTGTTTAATTTTGAAAATAGTATATTTATGCGAAAATAAAGCACAGGAATGTGTTTTTCATTTTGTTTTGGACATTTTTAGACATAATTTGTATAATCTCAGATTACAGGGCGAATATGGCGACAGTTTTGGTTGTCGTCAGCGGTGGCTCATTTTCTTTTATATATATATATATATATATACATTTTTATTGTGATCTTTTTTCTCTATTTTTTAACATCTATGTCTCTCATGATGTCATATAAGACCCTTGGGGATCGTTCACATTGTCATTTTTCTATTTTTATTTCACAATTTTTCACTGTAGCTGAGGCTTCTGTATGAGTAGCATCCATAGGAGCACCAGTTACAGGAAAAAACAACCCCTTGTTGAGACAGTAATCACTAACAGAGCTGATCTGGGTCTGCTAAGACCCTGCAGCTCTGCCATGCTAGTGGGCATCCAGCGATCATGTAATCGCTAGGTCAAATAGCGGAAATAAGACTTCCGCTTTCTCTCTTCATTACATAGTGCTCATTTAGTGCTATATAACCTATAAGGCCTTAGTCAGACGGGCGATTTTTCGCGCGATTTGCGGATCGCATGACGGATGCGCATCCGCAAATCGCGTGACCGGTGCGCGCTAGTCGCCCGCAAATCGCCCAAAAATCTGCTCCTAGCCGTGTTTCATTAGAAACGGGCCGGAGCTGTCCAGCGCATTGCATTCAATGGAGACGGCAATACAGCCGTCTCCATTGAAAGCAATGGGCTGCGGGCGAGCCCGGGATGAATTGTCGGTAAGGGCTTAAATATATAAGCCCTTCCCTGCAATCCATCCTAAAATGTGTTAAAATAAAAAAAAATTGTATACTCACCTTCTCCCGGCAGCCAGAGCTCCGCGTGGCCGTCCTGCAGTGGGTGTCAAGGGGGTGTGAGTCAGACCTGCCCCCTGATTGGCTCAGCGCTGAGCCAATCAAAGGCATGCCTCACTCACACCCATTCATGAATTCATGAATGGATGTGAGTCAGACCTGCCCCTGATTGGCTCAGCGCTGAGAGGCAGCAGTCACTCACCCATTCATGAATTCATGAATGGGTGTGTGAGTGTTTTCAGCCTCTGATTGGTCAGGGCTGTGACCAATCAGAGGCAGATCATTCAGCAGGCGGGGATTTTAAAGCCCCGCCGGCTGAATAGTGCCAAGAAGCAGTTCAGGAGAACTGACAGCGGCCGCGGCTGGACTCCGGCTGCAGCGGAAAGGTGAGTATACAATTTTTTTTTATTTTAACACATTTTAGAATGAATTGCAGGGAAGGGTTTATATATTTAACCCCTTCCTGACAATTCACCCGGCAGCCCATTGCTTTCAATGGAGCGGCTGTATTGCCGCTCCATTGAATTCAATGGGAAAACATCGTTCTTCTCTGTCACAGCTGTTACAGCTGTGGCAGAGAAGAATGATTTGTCTTCTATATGTTCTCAATGGGGTCGGCGCTGCTGCCGCCGGCCCCATTGAGCGCATATAGAGAAGAGAACAGGAATCGCAGATAGGTGCGATCTGCGATTTTTTGTTCTATAATTTATTGGACGAGCGCATAAAAAGCGCTCATGTGTCCGATACCATTGCGAAGCAATGGTTTTATAAAATCGCCGGACGCATGCGCATGCGCAAATCACACGAAAAATCGCCCGTCTGACTAAGGCCTAAAGGAGAAGATAGAAGTGCTTAAAAACTGCTGCAGGTCACAGACTAGGACGAGACCTGTTCGTGGTAGATTGCAGGAGCCTTAATCCCATTCTGTATTTTTTTTATCAGCCAGGATTAAAGCCCAGGACAAAGCACCATAAATTTGTAATGCTTCCTCCTTAAGGGGTTAAGGACTGACTCACATGCTCGTGCCCATGTGCTGTCCACAAAGTTGGATGCAGAAACCATCAGACAGCACAGGGATACTTTAGTTGTCCAATGTTCATGGAGCTGCACACCTTGCATGTCATATTCTTGTCAGTGATAACAGATGAGAATAGGACATAGTATTTTTTGACTGGTCTGGTTAGCCTAATATGCTATTCAAACTTACTTCATGGTAGGCTTGGACAACCCACGGCCCAAATGTATGGGCTTTAGACAAGTTGACTATATTTCCCTTTGACTAGTGAAGACCAATACAATCAGGAACCTAGATTATTGTGGATTAGAGTGGTTGATGATATATTTTGTGATTTACAGGGGAATACACACAATCCCTTATGGGGTAGAGTTATTTATTGATTCAATTGAATATTCACTTTGTATGAGGGTTCGTTATAGTGTTTTGTTGTCTCAGGTGATTTAGTGGTTAATACATTCAAGCCATCTTTGTCTGTGGTAGTATAGGAATTGATTTACATCTCTGATGTTCTAGGATAGTGATGGGGTTAAGGATATCAAGTCTGGTAGTGTAGTGTGGGGAAGGGGCTAACGTTGTGTATGGCTGCTTTTAGACAGACTTATTGTTCAAAATTTTGTTCAAATGAGTGAAAGCAAATGATAATTGTTTGTTACAAATGCAAATTGACGATTAAATGACTAACGAGAATCATTCGCTTTTTGCTCGTCATTAGAGATGAGTGAACCTACTCGTTTCGAGTAATTACTCGATCGAGCACCGCGATTTTCGAGTACTTTCGTACTCAAGTGAAAAGATTCGGGGGGCTGGGGGAGGCGTGGCGGAGCGGGGGTTAGCAGCGGGGAACAGGGGGGGAGCCCTCTCCCTCTCCCCCCCACTCCCCGCTGCAACCCCTCACTCACCCACGGCGCCCCCCAAATCTTTTCGCCCGAGTACGGAAGTACTCGAAAATCGCGGCGCTCGGGTGAAAAAGGGGCATGGCCGAGTACGCTCGCTCATCTCTACTCGTCATTCATCTTATGCAGGCATAAAAACCATCCTTGGCTCGATAGCTTATTGTTGTGTTTAAACAACGATTGTTCAGTCACATTCACAAAAGTAAAAGTCTGAATGATTTTGAAGGATGCTCTTTTGAACAAGCCAATAATGTATCTGTCTGTCTGAATAGGTTGCACAACACGAACGAGCTAGCTGTGATATAATTTGCTCATTCACTTATTCAAATGAGAATCGGCTCGTCTGAAAGGACCATGACTGTCCTGTTGTTCTAGGGGGGTAAATAGTTTATTGATCATGTTCCTGATGGTAAACAAGGTTTATGGTATCAGTCCTGATCATTTCAGGTGATAAAGAAGTTAGTGGTAATACCTGGGATTCTAGGGTGGTGGAGGTGTTGATTATTTGATAACTAGTGTTCAGTGGGTTACTTGTCTCTTTAGACTCCAGGGCTCTTAGACGAGCCATATATATTATTCGAATGTAAACCCAACTCTGCCCTGACGACAGATGCTTGAAGAAAGAAGGGTCATCCATATTGATTCACAGCAGCAATCTTTTTGTTCCCAAAGGAGATAATCCAGACATGTCTGTTAAGGGCTTACTCCCATCTCCCCTGTTGATAACCCATACATGGTCAGCTGAGCAAGTCTGCATGTTTATGGAGGGGATTAAGAGAAAGAGCTGTTGGCCTTCTCAACTACCCAAATTTTTCATTGACCAGCTGTCCATTTAGAAGTTGACACCTCCTCCATTGGAGTTAGAGACCTTATACATCATAATAATTCCATTTGAAAAAACATGACGTGTGGATTCTTTTCCAACTCTTTCTTCTCTGCCAAAAGAAATTGTTGCATTGGTAACAGGGAACATCTGGACATCAGGTTGGCCTCGAGAAGTGGTGACACCTACTTAAAGGTGCCAATCATTCTATCAGTATCTACACCAATCACAAGAATCTAACATATTTATAGTGTTCCTAACGTCTTAATCCTCATCAAGCACAGTGATTATTTTTCTTTGTTTGATTTGATTTTTGGCATTTCCAGCCTGCTGAAAAAAAGTTAAAGCATACATTCTCAGTCATTTGATGTTGCCAACTATTGCACTTGAGTCCTAGCATATCATTGCACCTAATCAAATTGTTTCGGTGACCGCTGTGCAACATCCTGCTAAGGAGAATCTTTGTCCATTCTGCACAGCGTCCTCAGATCTTGTCTTGGGGTCATAGTTCAAGGCTGGAGGCTCACCCAGCAATTAAAAAAAACTGTTGAGGTTGTCTGCCATCATTATTGGTAGCCCACCCTACCAGAAGGGCAGGCATGTACACCACCTATCTCTCAACATGCAGACAGCTAAACTGCCAAATAAGGGAGCAAATTACACCTGTGGAGGACACCAATGAGACAGCCACTCACACAGTCTCTTAATATAAAGGGGGTGGCTGCTTTGTGTATATCCCTGCACAGAGTAGTAAATACAGGGTGTCAGACCATCTGGTGGTACATGTAGTGCACCATGCAGGCTCGCAACCTATTAATGACACTATATTTGAATCCAGTGGGCTGCCCTGCACCTTAAAGCTGAACCACATCGGCACTGGTTACCCGGGCTCACCCGGCATTTCTAAGCTGCTCTGCGTGTTTCTAATAAATACTGAAAATGCAAGGTATTAGATGATATTTTGGCTTAAATACATGAGCTCACAAGCCAGCATCAAGGCTCCTCGCTTATTGTGAGTCCCTACACTAATGTAAGTAAAATATCACTAAAAAGGGAAATATAAAAATGGACAAAAAAAATCACTGGAAACAGGCATATACTTATTGAAACAGGAGGGAAGGCATGTACACCACCTATCCCTAAACATGCAGACAGCCAAACTGCCAAATGAGGGAGCAAATTACACCTGTGGAGGACACCAATGAGACAGCCACTCAAACACCCGCCTAACACAGAGGGGGTTGGCTGCTTAGTGTATACTCTTACACAGAGTAGTAAATACAGGGTTTCAGACCATTTGGTACATGTAGTGCACCATGCAGGCTCACAACCTATTAGTGACGCCATATCTGAATCCAGCGGGCTGCACCGTACCCCAAAGGTGAACCACATCGGCACAAGCTTCCCGGACTCCCCTACAATTTCAAAGCCGCACTGAATGTTTCTAATAATCACTGATATGCAAGGTATTAGATTATATTTTGGCCAAAATACGTGAGCTCACAAGCTAGCATTAAGGCTTCTCATTTATTGTGAGTCCCCACACTAATATAAGTAAAATACTTCACATTTATGAGTATTTATTAGAAACATGCAATACGGTTGTGAAACAGAATTGTCTCCTATGAGGTACCAGCAATCAACTTTTCTCATGAAGAGTTCCTCAAAACTTGTCAAGAAGGCAAAAGGTCCTTGTTACTGGGAGTTGACTGTACAAAGAGTAGTACTAATAAGAAGCAGAGATCTACACTTAACTACTATTCTGGTGTTTGGATCTGCTCTCTTCTAAAAATATTTACCTGTGGATGCCATCCTTGAAGTTTACACCTAGGTACCTAAGACTATTCTAAATCACTAAGCAATTGAATTTGGTGGCATACAAGCTCCACCTCCCTTCCTGGCAAATCCCAGTTCATTCCTTGTCTCTTTCCTGAAACCTTTGGTTCTGAATTGGCACTTAAATACTGATTAACAAATTTTGTATCTACCAATCCTGAAGAGGAATCTGAAGTAAAAGAAATTCTGGATGTCAAGAAAATAAGAGGGAGGCTGTTCTGCCTGAAGAACTGGAAAGGCTTTGGTCCTGAAAAGAGTTCCCAGGGACCTGCAGAAAACATTAATGACCAAGTTCTTTTGAGAAGGGTCCATCAACAGTCCAGACGAAAGATGAAGGGGCTACTTTCATGTGCCAGAGCCGCCGACTTCCATCACCACTTCTAACTGAAGGTCACAGCTCCCAGTCCTCAGTCTCTCTCAACTGCAGCAGATGCTGCATTTCCTTAAATCCCAGGCCATCAGTTACTGCTTTCCATAAGGTATATGTGTGCACAGCCCACTTTTTAAAGGGCCAGAATAAGAACCCAGTTTTCCTATCTCTAGCTAATCCAGTCAGGTTCGTATCTATTTAAGGCACCCTTCCCCATTGGATGATGCCTAAGCAATTAGTTTTTCTAATGTGCACAGGTGTTATCTTGTTTTGACAGCTTTCCTGGTTTTGACCTGTATATGTTCTACTCAGCTTTCCCATCTTCTCTACTCTAGATCTTAAGTTGTTTATTGACCATGCTCACTCTGTCTGCTGCCTGCCCTGAAGCTTGGCCTGATTAACCGGTTTGCAAGAATTTTGCCTATCCTAACTTTTGCTCTGTTCTATGACCACATCTCTGTCTACTTCTGCTTTACAGTGCCCTGACCAATTTATGTCAGCTACCTCATAACTGAGACTATTTCCGGGGTAATGGTCTGGGGTTCTTTGCAGCAAAGACCAGGTGGGGTTAAAGGGTGTTCTGTGGCACAGCATATGTGCATCTGTCACATTGACAGTATTGCAATATTCAGCATGATGCTAAGGAGTAGTGTGCTGTATACATGCATAGTATTAATATACTCTCTGTTTATGCCTCTGTTTCTCTCTTTCTCTGTATATATTAAGTATTATATATATATACACACATGTACACAAATATAATTGATCTATAATCTAAATGAAAGCGAGGCAAGTTAAGCGCTTGAACGTTAGCAGGAGATTACATGCTGCTAATGCTAAAAATAGTGTTTATGCTGGTGCTTAAATTACACAACACAGCGGTGGTGCAGCGCATATGTCTGGGATCATTTTCTCTTCTTGCTGTCACTAAGTAGACCGCAGATAGTTGCAGGTGTGTAGCATATGAGATGATAAAAAAATGTTCATGTTAGAGCTATGATGACAGGCCTTCAAATTTTATGGAGTGATGGCAGGTTGGGTCAAAGATTTAACACAACTCTACATTTGTACAAGCAACCAACTCACTGCAGCCAAACTGAATATTCATATTAGAAAGAGCATGGAAATATATGTTGTAGGGAAAGTTTAGGCAAAACCAAACAATTGTTTTGGTAAATAAACTTGCACACTGCCATGAATGCCTTAAAGGGGTTGTCGGAGTCAAGGAAACCCCTGTCAACAGGCCCCCATGCGTTAAAGTAAAATACATCAGTTACTTCTTCCTACTCTCCTGTTCATCCGCCATCCTTCACCGCCAGCACTGGTCTCCCTGTGATGTCACTTTGCATGCTGAGCCCATCTACAAACACACTGCAGCAGTCAATGACACTTTTCTGCGATCATGACTGAGCGCTGTCATTGGTTGCTACAGCAAGTTTATGGGACATCACAGCTGCCAGTAAACATACAGCGGAGACTGGAGGCGGTGCGGCAACAATGGGGGAGCTGGGAGAGGTAACTAACTATTGTAATGCATGTGGGACCCGTTGACAGCAGCTTCTTTAACCGCTTTAATTTTTGTTTATACATTTCTAACAGTCTACATAATAGAGACTGCCCATTTGGCTGCCATGTTGTACTTGGAGAGAGGGAACCTGGTCTTTGTTGGTACCATTCTCTTTGCTAGTAGATGTTAAAGGGGTTGTCTCGCGAAAGCAAGTGGGGTTAAGCACTTCTGTATGGCCATATTAATGCACTTTGTAATATACATCGTGCATTAAATATGAGCCATACAGAAGTTATAATAATAATAATAATCTTTATTTGTATAGCGCCAACTTATTCCGCAGCGCTTTCAGGCATGGATAAATGCAAAACAATACAACAATTACAATATAAGGTACATTGGGTTAGACACAAATGGGTTGAGGGTGGTACAGGAGGTGCAGGGGTTGGGGAACATAGGCAATAGGAAATTTTATGTACAGATCATTTATCAGAAGGCAAACAGGGTGGAGCACCATAGGGAGGGGCGGGGGACTAGGTCAGGAGATTTGGTATGCTTCCCTGAAGAGGTGCGTTTTTAAGGCACGTCTGAAATTTCGTGCATCGGGAATTGTCCGGATGCCTTGGGGTAGAGCGTTCCAGAGGATGGGTGCTGCTCTGGTGAAGTCCTGTAGGCGAGCATGAGAGGTTCGTATTACAGGGGTGTTTAGTCTGAGGGTGTTAGCCGATCGGAGTGAGCGGGCTGGGTGGTGTACTGACAGGAGGGAGGTGATGTATGGTGGCGCAGCGCCATGCAGAGCTTTGTGAGTGAGGCAGAGGAGTTTAAATTTAGTTCTGCAGTGGATGGGCAGCCAATGCAGCGACTGGCATAATGCAGAGGCGTCTGAATAACGACTGGATAGAAAAATGAGTCTAGCTGCTGCATTTAGTATGGATTGGAGTGGAGCGAGTCTAGTGCGGGGAAGGCCGATGAGTAGCGAGTTGCAGTAGTCAAGCCGGGAGTGGATGAGCGCAACCACGAGCGTCTTTAGCGTGTCCGTGGTTAGGAACGGACGTATTTTAGCAATATTTCTGAGGTGCATGTGGCATGTTTGGGCCAGAGATTGGATATGGGGGGTAAAGGAGAGGTCAGAGTCCAGTGTGACCCCAAGGCATCGGGCATGCCGTCGGGGGGTTATGATGGTGCCAGACACTGGAATGGAGATGTTGAGGGGAGGTCGGTTAGAAGGTGGAAAGACAAGGAGGTCAGTTTTAGAGAGGTTTAGTTTGAGAAAAAGGGAGGACATAGTGTTAGAGACAGCGGACAGACAGTCGGTGATATTTTGGAGGAATGGTCCAGAGATCTCACGAGAGGAGGTGTATAGTTGGGTGTCGTCAGCATAGAGATGGTATTGGAGGCCGAATCTGTGGATTGTTTGTCCAATTGGGGCAGTATAGATAGAGAAAAGAAGGGGACCAAGGACCGAGCCCTGGGGTACCCCAACAGCGAGAGGAAGTGGAGCAGAGATAGAACCAGCAAAGGAAACACTGAAAGAGCGGTTAGAGAGGTAGGAAGAGAACCAGGAGAGAGCAGTGTCCTTTAGACCAATAGAGTGGAGCATAGTGAGAAGGAGATTATGGTCGACAGTGTCAAATGCAGCAGACAGGTCAAGGAGGATTAGTAGAGAGTAATCACCTCTCGACTTTGCAGTCATCAGGTCATTTGTTACTTTTGTAAGGGCAGTTTCGGTCGAGTGTAGAGAGCGGAAACCAGACTGGAGGGGGTCGAGGAGTGAGTTGTCAGAGAGAAAGCGAGTAAGCCGAGAGTAGACCAGGCGTTCCAGTAATTTGGAGATAAAGGGGAGGTTTGAGACGGGTCGGTAGTTAGCAGCATTAGTCAGGTCCAGAGTTGGTTTTTTAAGCAGAGGGGATATAATGGAGTGTTTGAATGAGGAGGGAAAAGTGCCAGAGGTTAGGGAGAGGTTGCAGATTGTGGTAAGGTGAGTAATGAGAGCTGGGGAAAGGGAGCGGAGGAGGTGAGAGGGGAGAGGGTCGCTGGCGCAGGTGGTAGGGCGGGCAGTGGAAAGGAGCCTGGAGACTTCTTCCTCTGTCGTTGGTTCTAGCGTAGATAGTGAGTAGGTGCTGGGTGCAGTGCTGATGAAGCTGGGATCAGGGCTAACCATGCAGCTTTCAGAGATTTCTTTTCGAATGTGGTCGATTTTTTCTTTGAAATAGGCAGCTAGTTCTCCAGCAGTCAGGTCTGTCGCAGGGGCCTGTTCCTTGGGGCTGAGGAGGGAGTGAAAGGTCTCAAAGAGTTGTTTGGGGTTGTGGGATAGTGAGGAGACAAGGGAGGTGAAATAGACTTGTTTGGCATGGTGAAGGGCTAGGTTATACATTTTAAGCATGAATTTGAAGTGGAGGAAGTCTGCTGGCAGCTTTGACTTTCTCCACAGCCGCTCGGCGCACCTAGAGCACCGCCGGATGAAGCGCGTTTGGGACGTGAGCCAGGGTTGCCGTGGTCTGCGTTTGACAGCTCGCGTCACGGGCGGTGCCACTTCATCCAGGGCACGGCTGAGGGTGGTGTGGTAGTATTCGGCTGCCAGGTTAGGGCAGGGGAGGCGAGAGATGGGCGATAGGGAGGACTGAATAGTTTCAGCAAACTGTTTAGTGCGGACAGACTGGAGGTTCCTAGAGGTGCGATAGATAGGAGGGTCAGGAGAGATGCTAGGGTGCCTGATGGAGAAAGAGAGAAGGTTGTGATCCGAGAGTGGAAGTGGGGAGTTAGTAAAGTGAGAAGCTGAGCAGAGACGGAGGAAAACTAGATCGAGAGTGTTACCATCTCTATGAGTGGGGGAGTCAGAGATTAGCGATAGGCCAAGGGAGGAGGTAAGTGTTAAGAGCCGGGAGGCAGATGAGGAGCTAGAGTCGTTAGTAGGAATGTTGAAATCACCAAGGATGAGGGTTGGGATTTCACAGGATAGGAAGTGGGGGAGCCAGGCAGCAAAGTGGTCTAGGAACAGGCGGGTAGGACCTGGGGGGCGGTAAATAACTGCGACACGCAGAGGCAGTGGGCGGAAGAGTCGCAGGGTGTGGACTTCGAAGGAGTGAAAGGTAAGCGAGGGAGCTGCGGGAATGACCTGGAAAGTACAGTTTGGGGAGAGGATGATGCCTACTCCTCCACCGCGTCTGTCATCCGATCTGGGGGTGTGGGAGAACTGCAAGCCATCATAGGACAATGCAGCGGGGGAGGTAGAATCGGACTGCTGTATCCAGGTTTCCGTGAGGGCGAGCAAGTTCAAGTGTTTAGTGGTGAAAAGGTCATGGATAGTTGGGAGTTTGTTACACGCAGATTGGGAGTTCCATAGGGCGCATTTGAATGGGGCCGGGGGGCATTTTGGTAGAGAACAGTACGGGGTGGGCCTGGGTTGGGAGAGATGTCCCCTGCAGCTAGGTAAGTTATTCACTTACCTTCCCTGCGCTGGCGTCCCCGTCTCCATGGCTCGTCTAACTTCAGCGTCTAATCGCCCGATTAGACGCGCTTGCGCAGAAGGGTCTTCTGCCTTCGGGTCTGTCTGGCAGCAGCGGCGTTCTGGCTCCGCCCCCTTCTACGCGGCATCGCGTAGCTACGCCCCATCACGTCTGCCGATTCCAGCCAATCAGGAGGCTGGAATTGGCACACGTGACGGGGCGGAGCTACGCGTTGATGCGTAGAAGGGGGCGGAGCCAGAACACCGCTGCTGCCGGACAGACCCGAAGGCAGAAGACCCTTCTGCGCAAGCGCGTCTAATCGGGCGATTAGACGCTGAAGTTAGACGGCACCATGGCGATGGGGACGCCAGCAACGGAGCAGGTAAGTGAATAACTTCTGTATGGCTCATATTTAATGCACGATGTATATTACAAAGCGCATTAATATGGCCATACAGAAGTGCTTAACCCCACTTGCTTTCGCGAGACAACCCCTTTAAAGGAGATGTCCCGAGGCAGCAAGTGGGTCTATACACTTCTGTATGGCCATAATAATGCACTTTGTAATGTACATTGTGCATTAATTATGAGCCATACAGAAGTTATAAAAAGTTTTTTACTTACCTGCTCCGTTGCTAGCGTCCTCGTTCCCATGGAGCCGACTAATTTTTGGCCTCCGATGGCCAAATTAGCCGCGCTTGCGCAGTCCGGGTCTTCAGCAGTCTTCTATGGAGCCGCTCGTGCCAGAGAGCGGCTCCGTGTAGCTCCGCCCCGTCACGTGCCGATTCCAGCCAATCAGGAGGCTGGAATCGGCAGTGGACCGCACAGAAGAGCTGCGGTCCACGAAGGTAGAAGATCCCGGCGGCCATCTTCAGCGGTAAGTATTGAAGTCACCGGACCGCCGGGATTCAGGTAAGCGCTGTGCGGGTGGTTTTTTTAACCCCTGCATCGGGGTTGTCTCGCGCCGAACGGGGGGGGGGTTTAAAAAAAAAAAAACCCGTTTCGGCGCGGGACATCTCCTTTAAGAATCCAGAGGAACTTCATTTTCCACAAACTAAAAGGTTGGGAATCAATCCAAGAGTCATTTAAATTGGGTGTCTGGTAAACTAACACCAGACCCTTTTGTCAGGGATAGCAAATCCATCATACCATAATGTGGAACTGCGTGTGAGGTTTGCTATGGGGCACCATCTATACTAAGTAGGTCATTATGTAGCATCGGTGAATAGATGATTTTTCACTGAGCTTGGACTTCTATTCATTGCCTATGGAGATCTCTGTCAACTCCATAGAAGTGAATTGAGTGGTGGATACGCATGTTTGCTGTCACTCCAGTCACTTGGGGGACTCGAGCTGTATCGTTCTCATGATTATGGAGGGGTGTCAACTACTGGACACCCAGCAATGAATCATTTATCATCATTTTCGTGGGATAACTCCTTTAACTCAGAATGCCCTTAAAGTATTAAATACAAATGGGTCAACTAGACAACTCCTGTCAGACAAAACTGACAGTTGTCAATGCAGAGAACAATAATTTATTCATACTGGAGTGTCAATTAAGGAGATTTGTTAAGAGCAGTCTCAGTTATTTGCTTGCAGCATGTGCCAATATACTTGAGGGGAAGGTTCAGTGTGTCACTAAAATGCTGTAGAGATGTATTTGAGAAGGAATTATTGCTGCACCTGTTGCCTGGAGAAATCGCAGATCATATAACTTATAGAGGCTTGGCATTTAACGCGGTCTTAAGAATGTATATGTATAAGGGGGTACCCAAAAGAAACTGTAATCTTCTTCTGGTGAGCAGGATGTTACTAGTACAGTAAGTCCCCTACTTGCGAACGTTCAAGTTGCAAACTTTGCTAGATATGAACAAGCCTGTCTGTAAGTATGATGTAATGCTATAGCATTACATCATACTGTACAACGATCGGACAGGCATTCTATTAAGCCATGCCGTAGTCACAGCTTAATAGGCACTTTGCATAGACAGCCCTGGGGCTTCAAGAAGGCTCCCAGCTGCCGTGGCGACCGTACAGCAAGCGGGAGGTCGTACTGGACCCCCAAACATCAGGTGCCTGCTGTTTTTTACAGCATGCACCCGCCTGCAATAGCGGTATTTAAAGAGTTAACAGCTCCGATGAACGGTGTGACTTATTGGAGCTGTTGCAGGTGGGTGTAGGCTGTAAGAAACAGCCAGCAGTCCACGTTGTATGGAGCGTGATCCACCCGCGATCCCCCTCCATGCAAGCATTTGTTTGGGCATACAAACAATATGCTCTTACGAACAGCTTCCTGGAACAGAACCTGTTTGTAAGTAGGGGGCATTCTGTATGGGCTTCTGTTGCTAGGTGAATGTCTGTGGAACCCTTCTTAGGTGGTACACCAGCCAATGTTGTTGGGGAGGGTTGCGTTCGGCTCAAGTGATGTTTTTTTTTAACAAGTTGTTCAGTTTTTTTCCTTTCCCATTTGTGATGGCTGATTCATACGAACAACAAGCAGCTGTAAAAGTTTGTTTCCTTTTTCACTGCTCATAAAAAAAGTTGCATGACGTGAGATTGGGTGAATACGTTGGGTGAGGCAAGGGTGTCATGCCGTTTTTCATCCAAAATTGCTTAACCTTCAGCGCTGTGTGAGCAGCCAGGTGACTGGTTCTTCCATTATGACAACACGCCTGAACTGGACAATGGGCATTGCTATAAATAATAATGATTATACATAAGATTGTCTTATTTACTGTATTGCAAGTTGTCCGAATTCTCTGATGTTACATTTACCGTCTACCCCTATTCATAGGATTTCCATTGATGATTTCTTTATATTTGTGCTGGCAAGTAATTCAATATAAGTTGTCAATCGGCATATATAAATACATTCTTATACCTTAAAAGTAGTTTTATAGTAAGTAGTTTGGCCAAATGAAAGGCAATATCACACCTGTTAAAGCGGCCAATGCCGGTTGCCTTTTTGTACTGGCATTCTACACAATTTATAGAGCATATGCTGGAAAGTACAAGTCTAACGCTTCACTTTTCTTTAAAACTGAGATCTGGAACACTACCTCTAGTGGGCAAGTTGCCCAGCCACCCTAAACCCTCCCGCATCTCTGCATGGGTACCAAAAGCACAGCAGTAGAGATCAAATACTGCCACCCTCCAAAAACAGTGCTTTTTTAGCAGCGTGGGAGGCAGTGCAGTCATATTTAATCAGGGTCTGACATATGGAACTCTATGCATGTTAGCTCTGCACGGAGAAGTAGTTCAAGTGCTTCCTTCAAAAGGTAAGCACGTATGTTTCATTTCTTCGCCTGATTTGGGCCCCTGGAAAGGCATACAGCATCTGTATAGCTGGCAGTGAAATGGTATTTCCAGGCAGGCACTCTGTTGGAGGGTAGTGAGCCAATCCACTGCTTTGTCTGAGCAGCTGAGAACTTCATCTGAGTATTACCATGGTGTACGGTAACAGACCTGTTCCATGAGCAAGTAAAGTACTGAGCAAGTGTTAGGGTCAATATTTATAGACCGCAACACTGCAGCTTCGGAGGCTCACACTGTACAGAACAGCCAGGGGCAGCGAAGAAATCTGCAGCAGAAGGGGCTCAAGTCGTTCTGATTTTGCCTTTTTTTATTCCAGCCGTCATCAGGTTTCCTTCTTCAATCCACAACTTTGTGGAAGCAATGAGAAGCGGACAGTGAGGTGTAGGGTAAGTACAGCACTGTTGTGTCTGTCTACTTATGGAAAACAAGCAGGTGTCACTTCGTTCAGTCCAACTGTTCCACTAATCTAACCCAGCATTACACACATGGCTTCCCCTGTGTCAGTTCATTTTTATGTGTTTTATGCGCTTCACTTAACCCTTCAGACACTCCAGCTCCATGCCGTCACATGAATTGTCAAGTTGTGAAATACTGCACACCAACTGCACTCTTCCGACAGAACAAAGAAAGCGGAGGGTGTCATTTGTTCATGTTTTTGCTTTTCAGAAATAGTAAAAGAATAGCCTTTGATCTGTATTCATCATATACGCATTCCATTTAGTCCATTTTACAATGCTGTTGTTTGGGCATTTCGTTTTCTTTCTCCTACTGTAGATACTTTTGATGTGAGTAATATCAGTAATGGCAATACTCATAGTCGTGTTGTGTTTATTTGTATTATTAGTGTTCTAGTAGTTGTATGCGGACAGTAATGCCAGTGTGAGCAGGAATGCTTCTTGAAGAGAATGCTTCATTATTACAATTCTTAGTATTTTCTTAGTTTTTTCCTACACTTTTAAAAACTTTCAAGTTTTTATTATATTTTCTTGTATAAATGGTTTTATCATGTTTACGTTCATTTGAAAACTACTGTTAAAAGAGTTAACTTTTTGGGGTATTCCCAGTAGTCCTCTGTAGATTGTAGAAGCTGTCCAAACCATAGTGAAAAGAAACTTACTGATATTCACTAACAACTATTAATTGTATCACCTTGTAAATTGCCTAAAGGGGACAGATCATCAGAGGTCCCCAAGATGTTGTAAGCAGTGACTGTGCATGGGTAATAAGTGTGCAAAAAGTTTCCAAAACATACTGCAAGTGATGGAAGAATATTCTTTCTTTCTTTCTTTCTTTCTTTCTCTCTCTCTCTTTCTTTCTTATTTTCTTTCTTCTCTCTCTCATATGTTAAGTGTCAAATTAAAGTTTGCTTCCTTAGCTGAGATATGTATGCATTTATATGTATATATAGACATATATAGATATGAAGAGAAATATGTGTGTGTATATATAATTATACAAGCTACATATATTCAGATGTAGCATATTTTAACTTGACTGTGATAACTTTCTGCGACAAGTTATCTTTTATGTCACATCATTGAATAGTTATTGTTATCTTAACACAGCAAAATCCATTGTAAAGTAATTGAAGAGGTAAAAAAAACTATGTAATGGAAAGTTATTATAACATGTCAAGTTAAGCTTTTAAACCTTGCTACATCTGTATATGTATATATACTTAGAGAAAGAGAGATACAATTGTGTATTGTATATATACCATACAATTGTATCTCTCTCTGTATATGTAAAATACTTATACCGGTATGGATAGATAGATTAGATAGATAGATGTGTGTATATATATATATATATATATATATATTCAGCCAAGCATTCTTCACTGTTGTCTACTTTATGGTCCCTGAATAAGCTCTCAGGTGAGTGTTATGCTAAATGGTGTCCTTATTAAGCATCTCCAGGCTGGTGTGAGTGTGGATTGGGCACACCTGGCCCATATTCTTGCATGCCATTTAATAATGATGGCATTTCTCCCAAACTATCAGAAGCCATAGAGAAAGCACTCAACAAATGCTTTTTTTGCAGGGTATTTTTCTTTCCATTACATAAAATAAATTTGAACCGATTCCAATGGACATTAATGTTTCAGACATCATTAGCCCCTGTGTTTGTGTACTCCCACCCATGCTGTAATATAAGCTTAAGGTTAACAGTAACACAAGAGACCTATACATTGAACATGACCTGTATGTATGTCATACCAAAGCTCACTGAGATGAATGTTTTGCGGAAACATAATATTTTAGAAGTGCTCTTTACCTGGACCAGTACACGCCAGTACATACCAGTACGCAATGTCTTGGAATTTGTAGGGAGATAATCACTTTAATACTGCTATTGCAGAAAGCCCCTGACTCTCACTGACATGACATTTAATACAATGCAGTTCTTGTAGGTTGCTAGTGGCCACAGCACTGCAAATGCTAAGCATCCTTGAATAAACCCCTTTCACTTGTAATACCATATATCAGTTGTTTCCACATAAAACTTGCATAAATTGCTAACAATGCAAGAAGTTATACTTTTAGGTGGTCTGTCCCTGGAGATCAATAATATTACTGCTGGCCATGAGTCTGTATGTGCTGGGATCATGAGGTTGGTTTGAGGTTCTGATGATGGCACCAAGGTGTATACTTGAGGTTTTGGCTATATATTTTACTGTGGCGTAGGATTATTTGATGCTTTGTGGATTTATTTCATAGATCTTTTCAGTATTGGATACTCTTCAGATTATGAGACTATGTGGTAGAATCTGTGTAGGTCATTAAATAGACAGTAAACTGAAAATGTTGATGTGTCTTAGTGATGCTATGATATGTGTCATTTAATTGCATTCATGAAATCTGGATATTCATCGCAATGCACTGTGCTACCTACTAATTTTAGGTATTGCAGTGTACTGGGGAATTGGGAATGCTCACTATAAAAGACATCTTACAATTAAAGTAAAATAGACCAGCAGGCATACATCGCTGAAAGACTTGTGATTGATCAAAAAATGTTATCACCCCCCCCTTAGTCCCTGGAAAAAGAGGTATAGCTTGTGGAGGCAGGTGGGGCATGTTCCCTGAGGCTGGGGGAGGGGTTGGATAGATGACGTGGCTATTTAGATGCAAAGTTAGGATAGTAAAGTCAGCCAGCAGTAATGTGTATTGTGCGTAAAGTGTTAAAGAGGAAATCTCTATTCATATTCTATCTTTAATCGAAAATTGCAGAATTTATCATTTAATTTGCCTTCTGCTCGCTTGTATTTGCTGTATGTTTTTGTTTGTGCTACTGATACATTTGCATGTCTTGGCAAACAACAGAACGAGCAATTAGTCTTCTCTGTTACACTTGAACTGTTTCCAAACACAACATATATAGGCAAATCTTTACACTATTAGAGCTCGTTCACATCAGTGCCTGGCCGGCCTGTTCCGTCTTATGACCCCACCGTTGACTATAATGAGAGTCCATTCACTTTCCGTCCAGCAGTCTGGCATTTTGCCGGAACCTACAGAATGAAATAATGCTGCACTATTATATCCTGTGTTTTAGTGGCACTCAGCGACAGAGGTTCCAAACGGAATCTCAGCCACGGAGGGCTTGTTCAGACGAACATAGTTGTCGTGCTGTTAGCAATGCAAAAAGATCGCGACTATAGGAGCTGTAAAGATTGCGTGAACGGGCTACTTCCAGCTATTCGAAGTAGCCCGTTCACACAATCTAAAGTGCGTGCTGTGTGCTTTCAAGACTCCCATAGGCGCTTATGGAGAGCACAGAGCAAAGATAGGACATGCCCTATCTTTTTGCACACCTCGGAGCCGACATGTGAGTTTACACTCGCATGTCCTATCTTTGTAAGGTGCGCGCAGTTTCACGCACCAAACAATCATCCATGTGAATCCTTCTATAGGAACCTATTGGTTCCTTATAGAAACGCGTCTGTGCGTTGGTAGCAGAGCGAAAACTACATTCATCTGAACGAGCCCTGATGTGGGCGAACCTTTATCTATTAAATTAGCTGGTTTGACAGATATTATTATAATTATCCTAGAAGGGCTACATGATCTCTTGTCACACGAACAGGAAACTGTGAGGCACATTAGCAAGAGGGTCCTAATATCTGTCACAGGTGACAAACACCATGTATTAAACAGCTAAATTATTTTCTGAGCCAAAGCCAAAAGCGCATTCATAAGGAATAGGACATATAAAGGAGTAACTTATACTCTTCCTTCCTGCTGGATCCACTTCTGGCTTTGGCTAAAAAAAAAACTGCATCAAAAACTATTGTGGCATATTTCGAGAAAATGCTGTGTAGAAGAAAAACCATCTTTAATCCCCCCCCCCCCCCCCCCCGATATTATATTGAATACCTATCTACAGGATAAAATATCATTTGTGCTCTCACCCTGATATTGTTGGGACTGGGGTCCGGTATACTGGAAGTCCCTGAAAAACCGGCAACCCCTGTCCCTAAGTACTTTCCCCCCTTGCCTAATCCCCAGTGCAACAACTGGACGTCAGTCCCTACACTCACTAGGGAAGCAGGACATGGGGACTGACAAAACAGACAGACACTGGAACAAATGACACTAAGGCAAGTCAGACAATACGGGTCAGCAACAGGAGGGTACGCGGTACAGAAGGGTAAGGCAAGTCGGGTCCAAAAAGCAGAGAGTCAAACGGAAGTCAAATCACACGAAAACCCGGGTGCAGCTGGAAGACCAAACTAACACTGGCAAGGATATGAGCACACAGACAGGTTTAAATACTGTCAGAGCTCCCGCCCCAGCAACTGATTGGGGCGGGGAGTCTGACAGCAACCCAGTACACTCAGCACCGCAGGGGAACCCGCCCCCAGCCCTGCAGGAGGCAGAGATGAAGACGCACCCACTGCGTTCCTAGCAACGCGGTGGCGAGGAGGAGCCTGGCGGCCAGGAGAGGTAATTAGGACCCGGGCTCCCCTGCGCCACACGGCAGCCGCCTGGGTGATAGGACCGGCGGTGGAGGCACGGAAGACCAGCGAGCCGCTGCAGTTTTCTTCTCGTAACTGTTTATTCTTATCTACGGCATAAGCTATAGATGTATGATTGGTTAAAATCCAATCTACAAGATCTCTGCTGAAATGTAAAATGCCACATCCAAATCACTGAAGTACATGAAACAACCATGTCCTCACAAGTGTGGCTGTGCTTGAACCGCACTCAACCTCACTTACCTGAATGGGCTGGGACATGTTTTATGAACTCTTCCTTTTACTGCATGGTCAGTGTATTTCAGCATTTGAAGTTGATATTGATAATGAATGTTTTTGAAGACCATTCCAGTGCTGTAAGCGTTAAAAAAAATTGTTACCCCCTTGCATTGTTGTAACAGTTCTTTTTTTGGCAGGCTTTTCATGTATTCATCTAGTTGGGTACTGATGTTGAATGATGAGGCCTAGTTTTTAGTTTTACAGTCCAGTTTATGTCAAAGGTGTTGGAAGATGTTAGAGTACGTTCACAAGGCAGATTTTGGATTCCGTGCCAAATCTGTGTCCCATTTAAAGGGGAATCCACATTACTGTCTTCATGACATGGATTTTTCTACCATGAATTTCAAATCCATGCCACAGAAAAAAAGAAGTGACATGTCCATTTTTCACACAGAATCTATGTGGGAAAGTCTGCATGCAGATTGTGCCCATTCACAAGGGGTCTGTGACAAAATTTGCCCATTTACATATGGCTCTGCGACAAAATCTGCTGATTGCTGCTGCAGTTGTAGAGGTGGAATCTGCGCAGAATAATCCACATCAAATTCTGCCATTTGCACATACCATTAAGGTTAAGCCCTGATAAATAGCTTATTTGAAGCCAGGAAAACCAATCCTAGGCTATTATTCATCTTCCGTGAAGCACCAGAAGTGCTGGTGACCTACGACATCACTCATGTGGGTTAGCTGTAGCCAATAGTTTTCATAACATTTTACCCCTTAGATGCTTTGACCAATAGGTTGACCATGGCATCTAAATCTGTCTACTTTTGTTACATCACTATGTGATCATGTATGGTCAATATTTTGCCTTGCCAGATAGAGGCCTAACAAAGGCCCTCAGTACTGACCAGCACTGCCCTAATCTTTAAAATTCCCCCATTAAAACAAAAAATAAATAAAGTTAACTTTTTGAATAAAGTTTGAAAAACAAAACATGTCTTACATTAAAATTACTTGAATTGAATAAAGGGGATTAAGCCTACAAAATATTTACATACTTGGTATTTCTGTAATCATGATGTTTAATGGAAGGAAGTAAACATTTTATTAATGTTACTTACTGAACAGGATTTGAAAAAAAAGACTAAAAAATGTCCCTAATGGTGCAAATGCTTTAATACCCATTAAATTCTATTACTGCATATATATATAGTACCATAAAATAGTCCCATTGAGAAATGTTATACAGTAAACAAGCCCTCATAAACCTCAGTGAATAGACAAATAAAGCTATGACAGATGGAAGCAGAAGCTAAAGGAATTTCATTGCGTCCTTTATACTTTTTAAAGCCAAGTATATTTTCTATATATTTTTTATATCTTGAGGAACTTTAATGATATTCAGTTATTTTCTTAATAATCAGCCTAAAACGTCTAAACATACCAACATAAATGGGAGTAAGAATGAAGTGTTAAAGTGGCCTCTTTCTCATTTTTTTACCAATTTCTGAAGGTTCACTACTTAAAACAAGTGATCTAGAACAAAGTTATTAATTATTCTGCACCTTCTGATCCCACTCAAAGCTGAAACCTAAAGTTAAAATTAACAGACTCATTGTATTAGACTCTTGACCTGGAAAATTGACATTTGACATTTTCCACAATTTATACTCCATTCTTTAATCACAAAACTGCAATAAAAAACTTGTATTTCTCAAAGTTCCTGTAGTAAGAGGAGGCATTTGTCTGGTGAGTTTCATAAATCCAGAGCACCTTCTCTATCCTCATCACCATGATAATATATCAGCACTTGCAGGAATAGTTGTGTCTAGTGATTTTGAAACATTGTTCTGTGTGCATTATCAAAGACTTACTAGCAAATTGAGTCTGACAATCTGAATAAACTACATTGACCCAGGACATCGAGTTCTGATGAGTTCTCTCAAGGTTTAGAACATTTTATTTGTAAATGAATCAAATTAGGAACTATCTGAACAATGCAGCTTCATAGCTGTTGAAAATAAACTGGAGACGACAGCCCTGAAAACTTGCATGCATGCCGCTACGGTCTGCCATTCAGTAAAATAAGCAATAAATGTCAGTAGAAAAGAAGAATATGTTTGTGTTCACTGTCTTAAAGGGAAAATCTGCTTTGTACTTCCTACTTGTTGGAAGGCTCCCTTGGCAATTAGATGATCCTAAAATGTTTGGCTGGACCCCTAGCGATCAGCAGTAATTGTTCAATTTCTCTCCAGCACCACCACAGGTGAAATGAAGCATTGCACAGTGTCGATTTGACTCAATGTGTTGTCTGGGTATTGTAGCACAGGACAGGTCCTCTAGAGCAAGAGATGCTTTTTGTAACTTTTCTCTACTCTGGCCAAGAGATGAGAGTGTGGAGTAAAGGAACCATCTATATTAATTCTACGGGTGCATGTAGATAAGATTTCTAAACTAGAGGGCCATTTACATGTAGCGATTATTGCTCAAAATTCTTTCAAACGACCGAAAAGGAGCGATAATCGTTACATGTAAACGTGGGCATTGGGCACTTTTTGTTTGAACCAAGATTTTAAGATGAACTTAAAATCTATCGTTCTGCTACTGGAGAAAAGCAAACACATTTATCTCTCAGTAGACAATAAGCTGTTATCTCCGCAGGGAGTCGGCAGATAACATTGTAACCTGCAGGCAACCTCCATGTGAATGCAGCTGTGTGCACAAGTGGGCGTTTGATTATTCACATGCTGGGCTCTGCAAACAGGTCCTGGAGGCCCTTTTACATGCAAATGAAGATGATAAAGTGTTAATAGCCATTAATGGCCAGCCATTAACACTTTATGCAAAAAAGATCACTAAATCTGTCAATCTTTCAGTTGTTTGAAAGATTTTCTTTGCATGTAAATAGGCCTCAAGCAGCTACTTTAAACTTAATCATTTGTTTCTTAACTTTTCAGCATCTATCTATGAATCTCCATCACTGGTCCTATGGCAGATTTCCCAGCATAGTCTATTCATTGGTCATCAAAGCATATTTTGCTTGATGAACTACCTTGTACATCATTGTCAGTTGATTGTCTTGTTAATTTGCATGCAAGCATACTTTATTAAAGAGCAGTGATTTGAGCTTTGTAGGTTATTTTTCAGATGAATGAAATTATTGGACAAAGTATGCGCGCCATATTCCCATTTTTTTCCGATTTCATCTATTGCCCTGCAAAGCAGGATAGATCTAAATGGAGCATTGGTAACTTGGAACATATTATATCCAAGAAACACAGTGGAGAAGCGGGCTAAAATAGCTTAGATGTATGCACATAGATTGTTTTCTCTGAAACTTCAGCTCCATTTAAATGTTATTTCAGCAACAATAATCATAAAATTTTTAAGAGCATGGGTGGGTTGCTTTTTATGGAAGGTTCCAGTCCGTGTTAGGTTTCAGGCTGAAGCCAAAGTTTATTCTTGTTATATTTGTAACAGATTGAACCTGAGAACAGAGGCTACTTGTCCTACTAAAACTCCTGCTCTGCAGAACAGACGGGCTCATTAACAGGTCAGCTAATCAGGTCGTAGTTTATGGAAATTGCATGCTAAATACGCAAGTCTTGGCTCGGTTTAATATTGAGCTGAACATGAAATTACAGATGTGCCTGGAGCCGTGTTTATGTTATCTGAGTGTAAATTTCCTCTCAATAAAAATAGCGGTGGGCTACCTTGACTAATGAGGGGGTTATAGATTTACTCTATACATGGTGTTAAGACTTGTGTATGTGTCTTTATCACACACTCTTTGACATGGGAGCATTGAATTAAATCACAATAATGGCTTTTTCCACTGCTTTATGATTTGTCAAGAGGTATCCAGGTAGGCTTTAATGTTTGATGAGTATCGCTATGGACACCTAGAACGCCTAAAACGGAATGGTAGGAAAAATGTGGAAATACAATAAAACCTTTTTTACAGAAAGAAAAACATTGACTTGCCTCCCAAAAAGCTTGAAACAAGAGATAGCAATTACACTTATTGCACTGCATTCGCACAGCTTTTTGGTATATGCCGTACCTTTCCTTCCCCAGGGTGCCATCTAAATAACTGAAAATGGTATTTAGACTGAACCTTAAATAGAATTATTGAATTGGATTAGAGATCAAATGTGCAAACTTTGGTCTCCACTTGAAACAGTTTCATTTGTTACCTTCATTTATGAAGGACACAATAGCATAGTTGACTACACTATTCTGCCCTCCAAAATAAATGGAAACCTAAAAAAGAACCTTGAGGGGTAATGGCCCTATTTAGGAAAATGTAGCCACCATGACTGCGTTCTGGTGGACAATGGCAAGAAGAGAGCAAGTGCTGCACAATCTCCTCTTCTCTCAACCCTTTTAAAGTCCCAGGTATCCGATGATGCCACTTGTGCCAGGAAAATTCTCAAAAATGAGGTCCATGAGCTAAAACTTATTTGCCTAGTTTAAAGAATTGATTTCGAATAAAGACACAGCAAATATATCTGTAACCAAGGAAATTTTACTAGATCCCCTCAAATAGACAGATTATGCATCTAGATACTAAATATACAGTCTGCATGCATTGTGAAATTTTTACTGTGAATCAGAGGGTCGCTTTAATATAGTTGGGTTTATCAATATTTGATTTTTTTCATAAAGAACCTTCTAGTCCTACATTCAATAACAGCAGCAGAATTTTATAATGCATGTATAAGTAGTCATGCACTGGTGCTGTAAAACTGCACTTGACAAAAAAAGGAAGATGGGTTGAGGTGACGCTGTCCAACACGCCTTAGGTTCTTTTTTTTCACTACAATTATATCTCCTGCACCGATTCCGTCTTCTAAGCAGAAAACTTATAGGGTCAGATACCTGGATGGAACCGTGGCAGAACCATAGTGTTCTATGTGTGAGACAGAAAACATTTTAGTCTCCCATTTCACATGGTTTCTGTCTTTGTCATTTTTTTATACATGATACAAAAGCGTCCCACCAGGTCTCCATCCCTATGCCGTTTTCTGTATAGAAAACAGAGACCCAAGATGGAACCGATGCTGGAGATAAAATTATAATGTGAAAAAAGCCTTATCTGTAAGTGTCCTAGAACTTTCTCTTTTTGTTTTGTAAATACAAAAAAGATCATGTTGGTGACTTTGTATAAAAACAAAATATTATTTACTTCTGGCTCCATAATCTTGACTCCCTTATCAAGAGACCATGAATAGTAATGTAATGTTACTCAAACATTTAAACAGTATGTTCTTAAGGACTTATGACCTATTGCAGTACTGTTCACTGATGGTATCAACAGTAGCATGCCTGACACAACCTCCCAGGGTTTGGCATGACAGTGACTGTCACATTTAAAGTAATGTGTGCCCAAGCACATGAATACCTGGTCAAACTCAGTACTAGAGATAAATGAACTTTTGTTCGTCCAATTTGCCAAATTTCATCCAAATGGGAAGGGTGAGGTGGGGGGACGAGCACAAGGAGGTGTTGGTTTAATAGATGTAGCTCACTGGTTAGCATTGTTGCCTTGCAGTGCTGAGGGTCCTAGGTTAACTAAGGATAACAACTGGAAAGGTTCATATTTGAACCTAAGGCTCCATCACTGCCAGACAACAATACTAACCACTGAACTGTTATATTTCTTCCTTCTCTGGAGGAGAAGGGCAAGAAGAAGGAATATTCAGATATTGGCCTTGGTCAGATTTGAACCTGGAACTCCACCAGTGCACAGCAACAGTTCTAACCACTAAACCACCATGCTTCTCCAAATGAGGAGAAGAACAAGAAAGAGAACATACCAACTCAATGCAGATGCCCTCCTTGGTCAGATTTGAACCGTTACGCTGCTTCTTCTTTCTGGAGGAGGAGGCAAAGAACAAGAAGAATCCGAAATACAGGGAGAACATATGAGCTCCATGGAGACGTTGTCTTTGGTCAAATTTAAGCTAGGAACCCAGCGCTGTAAGGCGACAGTGCTAATCGCTTATCCACCAAGGTTTCTTGTCCTTTTTCTTCCTTCTGCTTCTTCCTTCGGAGGAGGAATAAAAAGAGAAGGAGAAAAAGAAGACTAACAAGGAGGAGAAGTATATATTTGCACTCGTCTTTTTCTTCTCCTTTATTGGTGAGCTGGTTCAGATTAATAGGGAGGTCCTGGAAGCTGCTGCAGTTATTTCATTGGTATTTGTTCACACATGCTTTATAATGCTTTACATTTTTGTCTTGTCAGAGGAAGTCCCAAGACCTCAAACTAAGTAATAGGATCAAAGTCTTGTGTATCATTTTTCAGCTAATATTATACTAGGACAGTTGTATGTAGAGTACTATCGTATACACATACAGTACATACAGCATAACCCCTGCTCTCCTCTCATCTTCAATACCCATTACTTAGTGTTTCTTAAGATGCACAGTCATATTTCCTTGTCAGATTATTTTTCTATGGTCGGTCTGGACAGCAAGTGATTGCTTAAACAACTCCCGATGCTGCTCAGTATATATTTTACTGCCCTCCTGACAGCTAGTTGGTGATCAGCCAGCATAGAGGTAAATGTCTTGTACTCATTTCACCTACTTATTGCTACAGTCTAAGAGTCCGCATCATTTTCTTGTATCAATATCCAAAATGTATTTGTTTTATTAACCACATGATTGATTTCAGACAGAAATCTTCGTTTTTATAAACATTTAGCCTCGATTCAAGCTAAAGAACAGATTTGAAAATTTCTGTGAAAAAAGCAAGCCTATCATTTATTGCATCGATTGATAGGGCCTTTCATTTTTATATACTTTTACAGCTGTACAAACAGACCCATTTCAAATGCAGGCCAAAATTGGGGCTAACAGTTCAATTTGCCAGTAGCATTTAACACTTTGTCGTGAGCTCAGTTCTCTGGACACATCTGTGTTTCATTTATTTAGTGAGTAAAACAAAAATACATCCATTCTGAAGGCTTTTACTAAGTGAATTATAAGGCCAGGTTATTTTAACCCCTTATTTGGAAAGCCAGGTTTTTCATCTTTACAGAACAATATGGACTTCTATTCCACATTTCTAAAATTTGCTTCAAAGGGAAATCCAAATTATATCCATGTTAATAGGGGCGACTGTCCTGTTTTAGAAAAATAAACACTGCCGCTCTTGTCCATGGGCTGTATCTGGTATTGCAGCTCAATCGCTCAATGAGGATGTGTCATCGCTCATGATATCTCTATTTTAGTACATACTTGCATTCTTCATGAAATAACAATTCTGGAGCGTCTTTTCTTTGACCTGTGTGTTGTGCTGTTCCTCTGCTATTCCTCCTAGACATCTTGGTGCTTCCGGTTGTGGAGGGGTACCTCTTCATACCGTGATATCATCCAATAAGGACACTCTTGTCAATTTATTAATAACATCCTAGGATTGACAGAGGAATGTCAAAAGTTCAGTATAATAAGTAAAAATACTGAATTCTTATAGCATGGGGAGTACAAGTATTTACTAAAATAGGCAAGTCAGACGAGCTGACAAGTAGAGATGAGCGAGCATGCTCGAATAAAGCAGTTACTTGAGCGAGCATCGCTCTTCTCGAGTAACTGCCTACCAGTCTGAGCAGGCCCGGTGGGGCAGCAGGGGGTGGAGGTGAGCGGTGAGCAGCAGGTGGTAGTGGGGAGAAGTAGTGAGAGAGATCTCTCTCTCTCTACCCCCCACTAACACCCACCACCCCTCGCTCACCCCCTCACGCTCGGACCAGTAAGCATTTACTCGAGAAGAGCGATGCTCGCTCATCTCTACTGACAGGTTCTCTTTAAATGAATGCAATGCAATATTAGAAATAGTCAACAGGCAAATGTGGCACTGGTTTTTAGGGAAAGACATAGGCCCTTATTCTGTCCCTTTATCCTTAACCTTATTTTTGCTATTGATGAAATGTTATAAACATAGAAGAGTTAAAGAAAAAAACTAGCTAAAAACATTCTCACTGATAATATATTTAGAGGAATTCAGAAGGCAAATGTGCATTAGAAATGTTCCAAAATGAAAATGCATCTTTGGATATAAATTATGATAAAGGGCAACTGATTAGAATATAGACCAAGACATGATCTACCCGAAACTAAGATAGTGTTGTACTCATTTGTCAGTCCATACAAACTACAGTTTGTTAAGGGTTCATTCACACTAGTGTTGAATCTCCGTTTTGGCTTTCTGTCTCCCTGTTCCGCTTCTAGAGCGATGGAATTAAATGGGTCTGTTTTTACTACAATTGATTTCAATGGGTTTCTTAAAAACGGAAAGCTTTCAGTTAGCTTCTGTTCCATTGGCCTATTTGCTCTGTTAAAAAAAAAAAACGGAAGCTTAACAGAACAGGAGCGAACTGAAAGCTTTCTGTTTGCTTTCCATTTTTAAAAACCCTTTGAAATCAATGGTGGTAAAATGGATTGATTTAATTCCATTTTAATTCCATCTCTGTGCTCCAAAAATGGAACGGGGAGACAGAAAGCCAAAATAGAGAGTAGACGTTAGTGTGACTGCACCCTAAATGTTATCAAGGCTATTTGCACAATGGTGGCAAAGGTGGACATCACTTGATTTACACAAATTACATTTAAACTAAATTGAATATTACTTTTGCACTGTTCTTTTTTGAAGTTCTCACTTGATAAATAGTAATAGCAGCATCTGTGCCAATGTGATGTCTCTAATAGACCCGGTGGCGTACCTACAATGTAGGCAGACCACACTGTCACTACAGGGCCTGGCATGTAGGGGGCTCACCTGTGATACATGGCTCTGCCTCCAAAATAAATCCCCAAACATAGCACACTCATCCTGTTATACGTAACGACTTTTGCTGCTGCAATGCAATAGCTTGCTAGGATAGGCTGCCTCCACCTCTCTTGGGTCACATGACTCTGATTACTACTTATGGCTGTGCTGCTTGGGGGATGTGCGGGCCCCGCCTCCTTTTCCAGAGGAACTTGGGCATGGTCTTATTGAAAGTACTTGTGTGACAGCTGGAAGGCTCATGAAGCTGGTGTGTTTATTGATGTTTTGTCTATTATTGATGTTTTGATTGTTGTTGTTACCCTGGACTTGTCTGTTTGACTGGAGCTAGAGAGATCTGGGAAGATAAACTTTATTGCAGACAATATTGCGGCTCATTACAGCATGGTGGCCCTTGCACAGGTAGTACAGCCCATTCCTCCCCTTCTCCACTGCACCTACAGGACTGGGAGGGGCAATCTGTGGAAACCACAGTGAGCCTGTAATGACCTGTAGCCACTGGAGTAAAGTTTGTCATGAAGTTCTGCTGGTTGGAATTTTCAAGGTGGGGGCTTGGATGGGGAGTGGTGGAGAGTGGGAACTATCTATAATAATCACAAGTTTTGTTTTCTCTGTTTTGGGGGAGGGGCATTCTAATTCATTTTTGCAGTCTCATGATGTCTATGTAAATATGAAATGTGTGCTGAGTGTTGTTGTGCTGAAACAATGTGAATGGCATTTCTATGACTTACAGAATACAAAAATGTATTTTAAAATTTCTGTCTTAGTGATACCAAGCCTGTACCATACAGCTGGGCGACAGGACAGTGTGATAATGGCATATTGATGAGCAACACTTAACTACAAAGTGATCATAATTAAAGTATCTTTATTCAGAGATGCTTAGAGAGAAATCTACTTGGTAATAATACTACGCAGGACATGCAGCAGCGATCCATGTGAAAAAAATAGTTACAGATCTCACATCAGAAACAGGATTTCCAGCACTGTTGACTGTGCCATGTCTTACAGCCTTGAGACAGCACATGTACTGCTTGGCCCTTGCAGATTCTCCTTAGACCTTTTAACAAGAGCTGCAGCAATGCCCTCTGTTTATTGTTGAGATTTATTTTCACATACCGTGTTTCCCTGAAAATAAGACACTGTCCTATTTTTTTGCCCCAAAAAGGGAACAGTGTCTTATTTTCAGGGGGGGGGGCTTTTACTCACCTGGTCCACGGCGTCCCGATGCCTCGGACCAGGTGAGTATAGATTTTTTTTCTCGGGCACATTACCTAGGTCCTATTTTTGGGGGAGGCTTTATATTTCAAGCCTCCCCCAAAAACCCGATAGGTCTTACTATGGGGGTAGGAGCTATTTTAGGGGAAACATGGTAGATCACTTCTGCTTGTCCTGGATAGTATTATGACTAAGTTTGGTTCAGTTACGCCCAGTTGATGTCTCTTTAGAAATCTCTGAAAAGGGATGCTTTAATTAGGGTCACCCGGTATTTAAGAATCTATGCACAATAGTTTGTAGCAATTGAGTCAATGTTACTCTAGTACATTGCAAAGATAAGAAGAATGGAAATAGGGTTGTTCAGTGTTCATGCAGAGCTCTGAAATACCATTTAGTGTTATCTGTGCATGTGCTCTAATTCAGAGAAGCATCAATGATTTTTATATTACATTTTTTTCATGCTTTATAGCCTAATATAGATAATACTATTATAAGATCTGATATTTACATAGGTTTGGAGGCTCACAATCTATTGTTCTTGTCTCCAACAATCCGACTTGTTGATATATTAAAGTGCCAGTGGAGAGCCCAGTAGATTCCGGTGTATGCCCAACATACAAACCCATGCAGAAGTTGGCCTGATTAAAGATGTAGAGCTAATCTGCTAAAGTACTAGTCTTTGATATACATATCAAATCTACCATATGCTTACATGGTCCAAAATGCAGTCTTTGGAAGAGTTTACACTACATTACATTATTTGTTTCTTGATCATTGATGTGATCCTTAGACTACAATAATTCAATATAGCAAGATGCTGGATACAAACAGCACTTATCTGTGGCAGAATGGCCTTAAGAACTCTTCCACCTTCATGGACTGCAAATATCTAGGAAATATGTTCTCAGTGGATTGGACTTTTGGTAGGTACTAACCATTATATACCATAAACACCCCACAAGACCTGCCATTTTTTAGATAATCTGATATAGTTGTCTAGTTGTCACTTGTACCCATTGATACTGTTCAAACATGCTAACGTCAATTGCTTGGAATCTTGAGTTCTGGAGGTTGGTCTGCATGCATGCCTGAGTTATGGACCTGGGTGTCTTTTCATTACCCCAAAAATTTTAATTTGGATCTTGTATCCATTTATGCTATATTTTGAGTTTTGTTTGTGAGGTTTGGAGTTGGTTCTGTATCTTGAGCCTCGTCCCTAACTTTGGAAGGTTACGCCTTGTGTCCTGGATGTGCACCATCCTGCAACTTTGGCTCTGTTATTCCACTCTACACTTTTGTTTCTCTATTCCATCATGTAACTTTGGTTCTGTTATTCCTTGCTGTAAGTTTTCCATCTTATTCCATGATACACCACAATATATTCCATCATGTTATCTACCTCGCCAGCTGGACTTCTATCCCACAACCAACATTGTTATATTCACCCCTTGAAAGGTGATATTATGGAATTACAAAGTATATAATGATTGTAAATAAAACATTTCTTCACATTTCCTTTATTCTAAGTACATAACACATAATCAAAACTTAACAGATGTGTAAAATGTGTAACGTTCTACAGGAAGCAGAGTTAACTTTTGGGTGGCGCAACTTGAGAATGAAATGTAATCATAAACAGAGTTTCTTAGTTTCTCAGAAATGAGCAAATTAGTTCCTTCATTGATTTATTTCCTTTATTGTGTGGTTGTTATTATGGGTGTTTTCTAGATAGTTAACTGTCTGAATTGCTTATTCGCATCTTTAAAAAAGTATATAGCTTATAAGTAAGCATTGGCAATGACTAGAAAATAGGCCTGTGTAAGTGGGCCTTTTACTGGGTCATCATGTTTCAAGCATTGGTTTTCCCAATAATATATAGCTATGGAAATTAAATGTAACTGCAATTTCTGATGATATAAAATACATTACCGAAAAGTGAATATGATATTGCTGGGATAGAGAATGAAGCATACAAGTAATATGGCAGCTCTAGTTATAAAGCTTGTTGGAACGACCGGCTGTAAACTACCAGTCTGAAATAAATTAGTTTGAGTTCAGAGAATTACTACAGAATCACATATAGATTTTGATTATGTTGACCATTATGTTAGAGCCTGAAATTCTTTGACATTTGCCAGAGTTGTTTTGGCTAAAGCCGTGCAGTAGGCATCTGAATTCCTAGACCCTCTCTGAGCTGTGTTGCCGTTCAGTCTCTTCCTCTCAGTTGCTTTGTAATAATTGGCACCTCACATTTTGCTCTAATTAAAGGGGTTATGAGGGCAGGTGGCGCCATTCTATTTTGATAATCCTTGTGCAACGTCTGTATAATCTTTTTTGTTTGATTAAAATGAGTGTATAATAGGGGTGCATGAACTTTCAACAGCTTTGTTCCAACAAAAGTTCACCGGTCAGGGACAGTTCGGCAATTATAACACAGAAACCCTGTAGACTGTGTTAAATTCACGCCTCGCTTTTCAGCTATATATCCTGCAGATAATCTGCAGCCCTTGGAGAATCCTGGCTGTTGTGAACATGGATTTTAGGTTTTTAATAAATCATTCTGATATTTTAATGCACTCGAAAAGCTCATATCTTCAGCTGATTAAAGGCTAAATCAAAATGATCTGAAGAAAATCTACTTAAAAAAAATAGAAAAAGGACGAATTTCTGTGGAATTGTCCCGGTTGTGTAGTATGTAATCCCTAATGCGACCTTACATAGTGTATGATTTTGGACCTCAGTTGATGTCACTTTGGGAATGTAACTACCTGGAGGAAAAATAGTCTTTTCTTTGTCGCCACTTGTGTCAGATGGCCACATTTAATGAGAAGGAGAAACTCTCTTCACTTTATGCATGGGCAAGTATGTTTTTCAGTGTATGGCAAAGGCATTTCTTGAATTCTAGAAGGGTGTGCTAGGTGCATTCTGAACCAAGACATTTGAAGAAAAAACTAGCCAAGTGTAACATTCTGCACAAACAATAACTCCACTGTATTCCTCCATGATGAAAGACCTTGGCCGTTACTCAAACTCCATCTGCACTTCGTGGGTTTACAACAACTGATTGGTGTCATATATTAATAACAGTCATGGCTTTCTCCACCAGACGGTGCTATTAATTATATTACCATTTTACACAGCATCCTACAATGCTCTCTTAGTTGTAAGCACTACATCTAAATGGCTGCCAACTCCAGTCTTTTCCATTGGTGGTTATGATATAGGAAGAAGTAAAACACTGATGTGTTGTTCCCACATTCAAAGTATCTTCTGGGTTGAGACAGGAGCTGGTCACATTTTGCCAGTATCATATTCAATAAAGGTTAATAAGAAGATACCACTATGATGTCATTAACCAGTTTTTCTTGGTAATGGAGGAACATTTTAAGTATGAAACTAGAGATGTTGATTAGGACAATCCCGCTTTTCATTAAATTCTCTATTCTGTCTCTTTGAAAGTAGATCATTTCTATGTATTTGCAAGTTTTGCCTGACCCGCAACTGCACTTTCTCAGACAGACTTTATGCTGGCTACTCTGGCTAGCAGGATTTAAAAGGTCTGCAGGTATTCACTCTTTAACACCTATACAGGAATCTAGTCTTTGCTGCTATGAACCCCAGGTTGCATCTACAGAGTAGTTGCTGGCTGGTATAGCAAACAAGCAAATAAAAAAAAAAACATACTAAGCCAGCAGAGATAAGCATCAGGCTGAATTGGAAACAAAGCCAGGCCATGCCAGGAGTACCATATGCCACATGACAGTAGGCAGAGAGTAGTTAAAGGGGTTTCTGGGACATTTTGGAATTTTTTAAATTCAGGAATCAGCTGATCGGCGGGGATCCTGAGCAGCAGACTCCAAACAATCATCTATTGATAACCTGTCCTAAGGACAGGCCATCAATGGAAAGATTCTAAAAAGTCCCAGACAACACCTTTAATCAATCCAGAATCAAAACACAGATCAAGCAGCGGAGGGTTAATCCAGGAGAATGGTCAAGTATTCCTAGTCTGATGAGAGAAGTTAGTCTAATATCACTAATAGCACAACAGGTTACAAGATGCAATAACCGGCACAGGTGTTAAGTAAAGAAGAATTTAAATAAAGTGCTGAGCACTCTCATAGGCTGCTGTGGAGGAGCACTAATTGGTCTGTTGATAGGTAAGCAGAGAAAGGAAACACCTCAGCTCTGAGCTAAATAATTACACACACAAATACTTTATACACAATAGTCTAGATGGCTGTGATCTATGCCCACATGCAACCCAACAAGTCTTCTAGTGCCACAGTTACGGAACAAGTGGCAGTGGCAAACACCAGAGATTGCTGCAGGAGAGTGGAAGGGTACTCACATTACCATAGCATCTTTGTGATGCTGAAATTTAACATGGGTCAGGAAGAGTATTGTTTCTCCTTAGGGAGAGTACTTATAAGGCTATCCATGCTCTTCTGGGAAATATGCTAATGGAAAGACGGAACAATGCCTCTACAGCACCACCTATTGGAAGGCAGCATTCCTGCAAGTCAATGTCCGACCTTTGAACAAGACTTGTAACAATGACTGGGAATTTGTTACAATGTGGCGGTTGCTGGTCCTCCCGGGGCGGTGGTGTGCAGGGTCCTGCGGTCGGAGCGCATCCCCCTGGCTTGTTGTCCAGCTGCCGGGGGTGCGGGTGCCTGGCCAGCATGGGCGGTGTCGTGCTGGTGATGCGCGGCACCGTGCGTGCACGCACCTGTGAGTGCTGCTGCCGTGCACGAGCTCCCTTTTATTTTGTTCTTTTGGGAGTTGGCTGTCTCCCTGTCTCAACCCCTGGGAGGAGGCTTTTGTTTAAAGGTCAGGCAGAGACTTGCAATCACTGCCAGTTATTGGTTTCCCTCAGTGTGCTAGCTAGTCTACCTAGGTTGGTCTCCTGCCTCTGTCATCTTGTCTGCTATACTTTGCTATTGTCTGCCAGGTTTTTCCATTTGCCTCAGTTCTGCTTAGTATTGCTTGTGTTGGTTATGTACATCTGCCTTTCCTGTCAGTATTCTATCCTTTCCATCCAGGTACACCAGCGTGGCTTTTCGGTCCCTAGTGAGAGTAGGGACCGCCACCCAGTTGACCACTTGGGGTTAGCCAGGAGTGGAGGCAAGTAGGCAGGGACAGGTGTTGTGGGGCACCCAGGCTGGCGTATCAAGGTTAGTATACTGTAACAGAATTATTAGCCAAAGGCAACCATGCCAACCTCAAATGATTACTAACTATGAAACCTGACATGTATGTTTAGCGCACATTTTGATAAAGATAGGTTTGTGTTCCAGTATTGAAACATGTGAGCATCAAATGTCTCCCAAGTCAATAACAATCGATACCTTGTTGAGGTGGCAAATATCAGAGTATGTGATCATTGCTTTACAATAACTTTGGTTGTTGACATTAGGCCTACATTGTGATTAGCACTTTGGGGGTCATTTAGTATTTTTATAGTTAGTTGTTTAAAATGGATGAATATAAAAAGTTAGTCCTAGTTTCAGATTCCAAATGAACAGTTTCCAGAAACTGACCCAGTGCCAATATAATATGGAACCAGTGCCAAACCCATTTCTAGAATTTACTGCATCCACATTAAGTGTTTCCAAATGTTTCTATTTTCTTGTTTACTAAACAGAATAATGTAACAGTTCATTGTTTACATCAAATATCCTGAAAACATTGTTAATATTCCAATGAAGCTGAAAGCAATGGTTGTGAGCGGAGTTTATTGTAGTCTAATAATGTAAGTAGGAAAAATTGTCGAAAGCTGATCATTAGCTGCTGATTCCTCTGCAGTTTCTAACTCTGTTCGAGACAATTGTCACCATTTTACTGGATTTCAGTGGTAAAACCCTGTTAATTTGGGAGTTTTGGCAAAACCATACCACATATGATTTGTGGCAGAGCTGTAAACTGAAATTTGTAATAAGTATATCACTTTATGGACGGCATATATATGTCATGTGGACTTAGTTCAAAAGACCAGACTGTGTGATATTTCTAATCAAATTAAAGATAGGGTCACAGCACTGAGATCAGTGCAAAGAATCAGATGTTCATGGGAAAAACTGTATGGGAAAAAAAGGTCCTGCATAACTTGTAATGTCTTCAGACACATATCTTAATAATAAAGCGGAATGTCATAATTGTAAACATAAAAAGTGTTGCTGCCTGCCAAAGAGCTCCTCTGTGATTTACTCCTCTAGTGCAGCCAACCCTGCTTTTTAATAAAGGAAACTAAAATGATAGTCTATGGCCAAGCTCACACAGTACCATTTACATGCAGTTTTTTTGTCTGAACTAGAAACAAGAAGCATCATTAAAAGGTCAGTATTTTGTATTTAAATTAATTTGTAGTTTTCCTCAGGAAAGGGCATCGACAGTTGATCATCTAGAGTCCGACGCTCGGGACGCCAGCTGATCAAGCACCCACTGTCAGCACCACAACACACAGGGTACGAAAAGAAAGCTGCTTCTCCGACCCATGTATAGTGGCCAGTGCTTGTAACTGCAGGTAGAGCTCCCACTGATTTTAATGAGAGCTGTGCCTGCAGTTACCAGTGCTGGCCATTACACAGAGAGTTGAAGCAGCTGCTTCTACTCTGCGTTCATGTGTGTAGTGGCTCTGACAGTGGGTGCCCGATTAGCGGATCAGCTGGGCCTCCGAGCGGTGGACCCCAGGCGAACGACTGTCATCAATGGTATTTCACTGAAAAAAACCTTTAAATTGCATTTAAATGTGGAGTTTGAAGATTTGAAGACCCAGAGTGATATAACTGGAGTGCTTCAGCTCATTTACAGTCATAATACAATAGTAGAGGTATTCCTTAACCCTTTAACTACCAGTTATTTTTTGTGTTTTTTATCTTTTCATCCCTGTGTTCCAAGAGCTACAGGGTTTTTTATTTTCCTGTCAACAGATCTGTATGAGTGCTTAATTTTTGCAAGTCAAGTTGTCACTTATAATGGTGCTATATATGTATTGGAGAACGGTTAAAATTTTTAAAGTGGGATGTAATCGGAAAAAAAAGGAACAGGCATCATTTTTTGGGGGGGGGGGGGGTGAGGGGTTGTTTTTACGGCATTCATAGTGTGGTCAAAATGATATGTCGACTTAATTTTATGGGTTAGTAACATTATGACAATACAATGTTTATAGACTTTTTTATGTTTTACAAGATTGAAAAAAATAAAAATCCCTTTTATTAAAAAGGAAAATGCCTTTTTTCTGGCATTATGGATTTTTTAAACATGTGAGATAAATAATTTGATACTTAGAGATGTTTTAGACATTTTCCTTTGTGATGATAATTGTTTTTTTTTTTCTTTTTTTCATTGCTTTGATTATTTTGTGGGAAAAATAGAAAAAGAGGGATTTCTTTGAATTTTGATTTTTTTAAATTTTTCAACATGTTATTTCATCTAAATTCTCCATTATTTGAACTGACGATCATTTGATCGTTTTTACAGTATACTGCAATACTGCAGTATTATAGTGTATTGTAATTTTAACCCTTGCGGTGGTTTAGCACAACTGACCAAAGTCTGTGCTTCATAGCCAGTTATGGACACTCTTTTCAATATTTTGAGTCTGAGGAAATATGCTGTTATCTGAATTAGTATAAAAAGTTCAAACAGAGGTAAAGCGATGGTCCATTAGCACAGCAAAATTAATATGTCATATTACAGTATACGAACATAATAGAGGGTATGCCCACTGTTGGACTTCCCTTTATTAACTCAAGAGGAGAGCCAGTGGAATGAGCAGCTCACGCTCTGGAAGAACTCGGTGTGATAATGCATTACATAGTGGCCCATTCATTTGGATTTTGTCATCTAGCGACAAATACAGAAGAACAACATGTCTAGCTGTTTCCCACTTACACCAGTGGTAACAATTGATCACTTGGAGGGTGTAGTTTTTTGGCTCCGAACACACCGTGGTCAACGGATCACCAGAATTAGGGATGGAGTTGTCCAAAAAGACTCAAATAATATAACTTTTTATTAAAAATTAGAGCCAATGTTTGCATTGCTGAAGAAAAAAAAAACAAAAAAAACATTCATTTGCAATTCAATTGTGCCAAACAGCTTAGTTTTATAACAGAATACTTGGTGGGAAAATGTTACGTCTACAGATGATCTTCATCAGTAACCTTTTTTGTCTGAGTGGGACAAGAAGGCAACTATGAAAAAGAAAGGTACTAATCGATGACCCATGTCCAACCAACAGTAACAACCTTAAAGGGGTTGTCTCGCGAAAGCAAGTGGGTCTATACACTTCTGTATGGCCATATTAATGCACTTTGTAATATACATCGTACATTAAATATGAGCCATACAGAAGTTATTCACTTACCTGCTCCGTTGCTAGCGTCCCCGTTGCCATGGTTCCGTCTAACTTCGGTGTCTTCTTGCTTTTTTAGACGCGCTTGCGCAGATGCATCTTCTCCCTTCGGCTGGTCTTGGAAGCATCGGCGTTTTGGCTCCGCCCCCTTTTCGCGTCATCGCGTAGCTCCGCCCCATGACGTGTGCCGGTTCCAGCCTCCTGATTGGCTGGAATCGGCACATGATGGGGGCGGAGCTACGCGATGACGCGAAAAGGGGGCGGAGCCAAAACGCCGATGCTTCCAAGACCAGCCGAAGGGAGAAGATGCATCTGCGCAAGCGCGTCTAAAAAAGCAAGAAGACACCGAAGTTAGACGGAACCATGGCAACGGGGACGCTAGCAACGGAGCAGGTAAGTGAATAACTTCTGTATGGCTCATATTTAATGCACGATGTATATTACAAAGTGCATTAATATGGCCATACAGAAGTGTATAACCCCACTTGCTGCCGCGAGACAACCCCTTTAATGTACCGCAAAAAAAGACATAAAGATGATGTGTGTATTGCACATTGCTATGTAAATTGATACAGGCATGGGAGGGAAGACTTCCTCCGGGTGAGAATCTCTCTGTGGTCTCAGAAGGAAGATATGACCTTTGTAACATAAACATACGCTATTCTTTTGCTCCTTGTTAGTTATAAGCGCAGTACATGAAAAAAGCCAAACTGCTAGCATTGGCACTTGCTACAATCAAGTTTACCGTAAATACTGCAGTTTGGGGACCTTGGAAAATGTAGTATTTTTATTTCAGTGTGAATGGGCAAGTGTAAAAATCATTGATTTCCACTAACCATACCACAGCTGTTGAAATCTCGGGATTAAGAGCTGGGAATGTTTGGCAGCCATAGAGCTAATTTGGCAAAACGATTGTTAACATATACTATATATAACATGTGGCTGGCATGAATCCTCAGGCTCAAGATATATTTCATGTAATCCCGTGAAAATGTCGGGTTTTAGTATTTGGAAGATTTCCTATGTTCACATTTATATTTTCATGCAATTTTAATTCTACAACTTTATTATGCAGTTTGTTGTTATTCTTGCAAATTACGCTTACAGTAGTATACTTCAGTTTAGGATGCTTCATCTGGGTAGAATAGAATAAAGGATTTTTATTATAAACCTTTTCAATTTATGGTGGGTATTTTTTAAATTTATGATTATTTAAGAACATTTTTTTTAAATATTCCTGTTTTCATACTTGCTACTAGAAAAGGTACAATAGGCACCAGTCATGTGAACTGAATTTGATGTCATGTGGAACATTCTGCACCAAAATCCGCAAGTTTGATATGGAATTAAAAATGACTCAATTCTGCTGGCAATTCCCCATTAAAATCCATATAATTTCCACTGCGTGTTGCTGAACAATTCCATGTATAAGGTCCCATAGACAGACAGTTCCTGTTTTTTGGAGCACATTAGTCAACTTTCCTGTGCCTGTATAGACTTGAGTCAGAAGAGGGTAGGGGATTTACTAACAGCTCTGTTGTACGGATAGATGTTTAGAAAAGGCAAGGCGGTTACATTGCATGCATAGAAAAAACTCAAATAGGGAAGATGAAACAATACCTTTGCAGCGCCACCTATTGGAAGGCAGCATTACTGTAAATCAATGTCAGACTCCTTAGAGAAACCTTATAACAACGACTGGGAATTGAAAACCAAGCCAGAATACCATACACAGATACTTACCCTATTTGCATATTTCCCAAAGGAGCATGGATGGTTTTATAAGTCTCCTCACTCACCTTCTAGGTGCTCTCCTTAAGGACAGATTAGATCCTCTCCGACCTACATCACAGGCTTCTCACTAACCAGCAGAGCATGGCTGGCCTTGTAGGTCTCCTCACTCACTTTCTAGGTGTCTCCTCACACACCTTTAGGTGCTCTCTTTAAGGAGAAACTATACCCCTCCTGACCCACATCTCACTAGCCAAGCCAGAAACCTACTGCATATTGATGAGAGGCAAAACATCCGAAACAGCTGCCTGTGTATGGTTTTCTGGCTTGGGTTTCATTTCCCAGTCATTATTATAAGGCTTGTCTAAGAAGTCTGACATTGACTTGCAAGAATGCTGCCTTCCAATAGGTGGCGCTGCAGAGGTATTGTTCAGTCTTCCCTATCTGCATATTTTCCTGAGGAGCATGGATGGCTTTATAAGTCTCCTCACTCACCTTCTAGGTGCTCTCCCTAAGGAGAAACAATACCCTTCCTGACCTAGAAAAGACTCTGCATGTCCAGTAGTCTCCCGGTTGCTTCTTGGTCTCTTGGGAAGGGGCTGTACTTCATGATTTTCAGGAGTCTAAAATACTTGTTGACATTTCTCTCAATTATCACCTTGCTGCACTGTTTATAGAGAGAAGCTTCTACCTTCTCTGCTGCAAGGAAAACATTAATATTACTCTGTAGTCACCCAAATAAGCTGCAAACCGTAAGCATACAGTCCAGAGGATGAGCTGTGATCTCCTCTATTATAACTGTGTGACAGTAGCTGTGTGATTATCATAAGAAACTGTGATAGAAGTGTCTGGGTTCCCCTCTGCAGAGCTTGTGTAGTACGCTGCATGTATTTCAATTGAGATCACATACCCATCTGAGAAGAAGGACTCCAGGTGTATTAGATAGAAAGGAATAACTAACCTAGGTAATGCCCCTTTTGTATGAGCCAATTCTTATTTGAATGCGCGCACAAGTGAGTGATGTCACTGTTAACTCGTTAGCAATTGTTTGCGGTTGTGCAGCCTTTTAAGAAATGCAGATCATTGTTGAAAATCATTCACGTCTCGTTCGCTAGTTCATTGTGTCACATTCCTATGTGAAACACTGAGCGGGGAGTGTTTAAACGGAAGTGAACGAGCCACCAATTATTTTTATGCTGGCTAAGACTGAACGATGAACGAAAAGTGCACGACGGCTTGCGTTTAGACATAACAATTATCAGTCGTTATAACGATTGTTTCAACTTAATCGGTACGTCCAAACAGGCCTTTAGGCTGGGTTCCCACTGGGCGTAATTGCTGCAGAATTTCCGTGCAGACTTTCTGCACGGAAATTCCGCCCGCGGCTTTTTATCCCAGGACAAAGCAGCAAAGTAGACGAGATTTGCAAAAATCTCGTCCATATGCTGCGGTCAATCCGTTGCTGAGTTCAAAGATGCAGCATGTCAATTCTTTCCCCGCTCCTGCAGCAGCGGCTCTCCTCTCTAAGGCCTTAGTCAGACGGGCGTTTTTAGCCGCGATTTGCGCATGCGTCTGGCGATTTTTTAAAACCATTGCTTTGCAATGGTATCGGACACATGAGCGCTTTTTATGCGCTCGTCCAATAAATTATAGAACAAAAAATCGCAGATCGCACCTATCTGCGATCTGCGATTCCTGTTCTCTTCTGTATATGCGCTCAATGGGGCCGGCGGCAGCAGCGCCGACCCCATTGAGAACATATAGAAGACAAATCATTATTCTCTGCCACAGCTGTAACAGCTGTGACAGAGAAGAACGATGTTTGCCCATTGAATTCAATGGAGCGGCAATACAGCCGCTCCATTGAAAGCAATGGGCTGCCGGCGTGCGCGGGGTGAATTGTCGGGAAGGGGTTAAATATATAAGCCCTTCCCTGCAATTAATCCTAAAATGAGTTAAAATAAAAAAAAATTGTATACTCACCTTTCCGCTGCAGCCGGAGTCCAGCCGCGGCCGCTGTCAGTTCTCCTGAACTGCTTCTTGGCAGTATTCAGCCGGCGGGGCTTTAAAATCCCCGCCTGCTGAATGATCTGCCTCTGATTGGTCACAGCCCTGACCAATCAGAGGCTGAAAACACTCACACACCCATTCATGAATTCATGAATGGGTGAGTGACTGCTGCCTCTCAGCGCTGAGCCAATCAGGGGCAGGTCTGACTCACATCCATTCATGAATTCATGAATGGGTGTGAGTGAGGCATGCCTCTGATTGGCTCAGCGCTGAGCCAATCAGGGGGCAGGTCTGACTCACACCCCCTTCACACCCACTGCAGGACGGCCACGCGGAGCTCCGGCTGCCGGCAGAAGGTGAGTATACAATTTTTTTTTATTTTTACACATTTTAGGATGGATTGCAGGGAAGGGCTTATATATTTAAGCCCTTACCGACAATTCATCCCGGGCTCGCCCGCAGCGCGTTGCTTTCAATGGAGGCGGCTGTATTGCCGTCTCCATTGAATGCAATGCGCTGGACAGCTCCGGCCCATTTCTAATAAAACGCGGCTAGGAGCAGATTTTCGGGCGATTTGCGGGCGACTTGCGCGCACCGGTCACGCGATTTGCGGATGCGCATCCGTCATGCGATCCGCAAATCGCGCGAAAAATCGCTCGTCTGACTAAGGCCTAAGGGGAGAGATGGCCACAGCGGAATGTAGGCGGCGCGGCTGCTCCAAAATTCAAGGCTAAAGGCCGCAGGTTTTGAAGCTGCATTTCTCCCATGGAAATCTCGCTGTATTTCCATGTGGTCATTCCACGAGATTCCGGTGGGATTTCGGTCCCGTTTGACCCCAGCCATACACTCGCTCGCACTATGTACTGTGGGGCTAGTTACATAATCAATCAAATAAGTTGCCTAATACTGAGTCAGTTGTATCTTTTCATCCCAGGACATGGGCTGGGCTGGCTGGGTGGTTTGTCTATGGGGCTTTGCAAACATTCCCCAAGATTTTGTTTTAACCCATGTCCACAAACTGAGGATTCTGAGTTTTAAAGGCAGATTTTGTGCCTAACACCTGACAGATTCCACTAACATTCTGCAGCAGTGCATATGAGTGCCTTCAGCAGATTTCTGCCATGTGACTATGGCCTTATATTGTAATATTTAAAAAAATGTTAGAATATCAAGAATTTTTGTGCATGCTGCAAAACTGATCAACTTGATGCAAGCCCACTGGACTTTGCAAAATGAAACTCAATTACTTTAAAATTGATTTTACATTTGTTACAGTGACAGTTTTTTCTGTCCCGTCCTTTGTGTATGAATTTTAGGATAGAATTTTGTACCACGTGATTCCCATGATTTAATCACCTCTCAGTCTAAGAAAGTTTTTTCAGGTGCAACTTTTACACAATTTACTTTATGGTTTTTTTCTGCTTAAAAAACATTTACATTTCTACTTACATTTTCTTGACCATAAAGGTCACACTCTTCGACTGCTCCATGACTCTAAAGAGGGAAGGGAACAGGCCAGTTAACCCCTTTCCTCCCCCTATGACGTAAGGGTACGTCATGGGAGCCGGGTACTTCCCGCAAAATGACGTACCCTTACGTCATAGGGATAGCGCGAGATCATGACAGGTGTCGCGCTATCCGGCAGCGGGAGCCGGCTGTCAGTCATAGCCAGCCTTCCGCTGCAACAGCGGGAGTGCATTGGAGATGCGCCCTCTGCAGTTAACCCCTTCCTTGCCGCGATCTAAGTAGATCGCGGCAGGGAAAGGGTTTAAGAGGGAGCGCATTCTGTATTGCCAGAGCCTGTGATCTCTGTATAAGCGATAAGGCATTGCAGGAGAGAAGTCCTGCAATGCCTTATCATAGCGATCATTGGTGGTATGGTGTAAGTAGCACAGAGGGACACAGATGTTGTAAAAAAAAAAATCAAAATAATGTACAAAAATTAAAAATTAAAAAAAAAAAATGTAAAAAACCCCACCCTTTTTAATGCTTTTTCTCATATTAGCATAAAAAAATTAAAATAAAAGCAAAGAAACGCATATTTGGTATCGTCGGGTCTGTAAAGACCCGTACAATAAATCGAACATGCTTTTTATCCTGCACAGCAAAAAGCCTTAAAAAACTGAGGCAAAATGCTAATTTTTAGCATTTTGCCTCCCAAAAAACGCAATAAAAGTGATTTAAAAAAATGTATGTACCCCAAATGGTGCCATTAAAAACTACAGTTGGCCACAAAAAAAAACAAGGCCTTATACGGCCGCATCGACAGAAAAATAAAAAAGTTATGGCTTTTGAAAAATGGGGATAAAAATCTACCAAAAATCGTTTGGTCCTCAACGCCAAAATAGGCCGTGTCCTTAAGGGGTTAAAAGGACTGCCCTCACCAAAAGCACCCAGACGGTAGCAATGAGGAGTGAGTGATCCAAAGAAGTGGCATCCAAACTAGAGGCCTTACTGCAATGTGTATTTAGGGTTGTGGGGCATAAAACAGCACCAGAAAGGGGTACTGATTTTGTTCCCTCTCTCCATATCTGCCACTAATCTGGGTATTGGGGCCATGAATGTGTTGTGACTTACCGTTCCATGAAACATAATGCATTCATGAATAAAAGATCCCAGAGTCAGAATTTTGGCAAGAAAACCAATGTTTAAGCTTCAGCTTGTAAAGAAACTATTTACTAACAATATTGTTGTCTTTGGACCTAATATCACAGCATTGTGTAGCAACATTTTAATGTCACTTTGTTCTCTGTACGTAGGGCATGTCAATTTACAACAATTGACAACTGTTGCAAGTCATCCGGATGTATTAATAAAATCAAAGATTGTCAGCAGTAAAACAATTGGGTCGGAAGCCTTTTATCCATTGTTTATGACTGTCTACACCAAAAGCTGAATTAACAGAGTTTAGTATTTTCTCACATGTGCATACTGAAACTGAGAGCAGTTCAGACTTTATTGCATAACTCTATTACAAGTTATTTCCATAGCTCTTTGATCTTCATACGCATGCACATCAACGGTTTAACTTAATTCATGTTTCATTGTTCTTGACCTTTTTATGTATCTTTTAAGACTAAAACATGGTGGAAATGTGACTGCTAAACTCAACCCTTGCATTTGTGACCTGGTCGCTTAATGTGTCCTAATCCATTTATTCTATGCAGGGGCATAGCCACTGGTGTAACTATAGGGGATGCAGAGGTTGCGGTTGCACCCGAGCCCAGGAGCCTTAGAGGGGGCCCATAAGGCCTTTCTTCTCCATATAGGGAGCCCAGTACTATGAATAAAGCATTATGCTTGGGGGCCCTGTTACAGGTTTTGCATTGGGGCCCAGGAGCTTCAAGTTACGTCTCTATGTTAAGGGGCTAAGAGAAGTTGGGGGGCCCTAAGATAAACTTTTGCACCCGGGCCCATGAGCTTTTAGCTGCGCCCCTGGGCGTAGCTATTGGGGGTGCAGAGGTAGCAGTTGCTACTGGGCCCTGGAGCATTAGGGGGCCCAAAGGCCCCTCTATTATATAAGAAAGAATCAATAATATAAATGCACATGGATGATTGGGGGCCATATTACAGATTTTGCCCTACATTTAGCCTCTGACTAAACATTATATTAGGAACTTGGTTAGCAGAATTGCTCCTTTTATTGGCCATAATTTGGAACACAGAGCAAAACTGATATTATATTAATTACAGTAAATTTATATCCTGGGCTTTAATCCCAGCCAATAGTAAAAACACAGAGTGGGATTAATTCTCCTGTAATGTAGCAGAGCAGGTTGGGGACTTGGCTGTTAGTCACAGTTGAGGACCCTGAGGAGAAGGCACAAGCATTTTTTAACCACTTCTGCTTTCTCCTTTACAGGTTATATAGCACCCAATGAGTGCTACGTAGGGAAGAGAGAAAGCTGAAGTGTTACTTCTGCTATACAACCCGGCGATCACATGATTATATGTCAAGGCAGAAATGCAGTGTCCTGGCAAACCCAGATCAGCTCTGTTAGTGACTGATGTCACTGTAGGGGGATGTTTTTCTTTATAATTGGGGCTCCTATAGAAGCTCCAGCCACAGTAGAAAATTGTAAATAATAATAAAAAAGATGGCCTTCAGAGGTCTTATATGATGTCATGGGGGACATAGATGCTAAAAAAAAATAAAATAAAATAAAATAAAAATATGTGTGTGTATATATATATATATATATATATATATATAATAATAATAATAATAATCTTTATTTGTATAGCGCCAACATATTCCGCAGTGCTTACATAGACAGGGGAAATACAGAAAGACAAAAGTACAAAAAATTACAGAACCACGGTTACAATCGTAATCAGCTGATGGAAACAATAGGGGTGAGGGTCCTGCTCCAACGAGCTTACATACTACAAGTAATGGGGTGATACAGAAGGTAAAATGGCTGGAGGTGTGCACAGTATCGCGTGCTGGAGAGTGAGGGATGCTATATACAGACAACAGTCAGACATTTAGCTATGCGACGGCAGGATCAATATGACTACAGGAGCGGTTTATGATGGCTAGCAGGGATTGCAGTCAGTAGGTCAGGAAACATGTTATCAGGCGGAGTACATATATATATATATATATATATATATATATATAAAGAAAATGACCCACCGCCGACTCCAACCTATATCATCGCCATATGCGTCCTGTAATCCAAGACTATGTAAATTATATATCAAATATACAAAACCAACTAAGGGAACCCATTCCTGTACTTTATTTAAGCATAAATATACTCATTTTAAAAATAAACAACTATAAATTAAAATAAAAATCACTTAATAGCGTTTTACCTCTAATAGAAGAAAAAAAAAAGAAAAAAAAATCTGCGAAAAAAGATAATAAAAAAGATATTAAAAAATATATACTTTACCTATATGTCATGGGAAAAAAAACGCTGCAAAAATAATTTTGGTAGCTGATGAAAAAGAATAGGGCAATAAAACAAATCCTTGAAAAGTGTCTGGTTCTTAAGGGGGGTCAATGAAAAAGACCCATAGAATCCATTGAAAAGAATTGTAAAGGAAATGGCTAAAATACCCAGGTAATTTCTTAGTACTTGTTGGTGCAGTAGTTATAAAAAAAATTATATACACATAATTAGATATGTATCAAAACTGAGTTTATAGAATAAATAGCACTATATAACATGAAATTGTCCATTAGACCAAAAGCTCAATATGTGTCTTGGATATACTACAAATAGCTGTCAGGTTACCCACCTGGCATGTCCTTCTAATACTAATACTGAGTTTTATGCTAATAGCCATCGAAGGAAACATAAATATAAACACATTGAAAGGTTCTCCCGTTTAGCTGCCCATCTTATGTTACTCATTAGCTTGAAATCTTTCACTAAATAAGAAGGACATAAAAAGGTTGGTGCACCTGGTCTGGACCTGATACCATCTCACTCATCAGTCCTGCTCTACCGAAGGGTAATAAGCTTCCTTCTGTGAATTCACCTGGCCATCACTAATAGCATAAGATGGTCAACACCAATATGGGCAAATCATATATCCACAATTTTGGAGTATTCTTAACATATTGAAAAATATGTGTAGAAATGAAAATGAATGCTTTTTTATTAAATGTGGTTTTTTGGCTTGGGGGAATTTAAAGTGCAGCATTTACCATATTCTGGAGTATCCGATGGTAAATGATAGGTGCTCCAAGCAAAATGTTAAAGCATAATCTGAAATAATATATCCTTATTGTCGTATGAAGTTGGTTTGTGGCCAGCGTTTGGTTACCCTTGTGTTCCGTTAAAGTTAAGGCATTGCTAAATCTTGACTTCAGTGTTTCCCCATGGCAATTAAGGGTGCAGACGACCACCCAACCATTGCAAACATCAGACCAGGTGAGACTTTTTGCAATGTAAGAGACTGTCCAACCGGTCAGGTTATGTGTTATCATCATTATTCATATAGACAAAGGATTGGCAGGGGACTCCATGGTGGGGAATCAATGCTCTAAGGGTCCTTTTAGACAAGCTGACTGTCGTACAGCCTGTTTAGACAGGCAAGTATAATGTTGGCTTGGTCAAACGAGAATTGTTCAGCCTTTCACATTTGCTGTATAAGCGACTGAAAGGGATTGAACGATTGCTGTTAAAGCTAAACGATATGCAAACGAGCCAACAATGATTTTTATACCTGCATAAAATGAATGTCGAACAAAGTGAATGACTATCGCTGGTTGTTCAGTCACTGGCTCACATTTTGATCGAAAGATTATCATTCACTTTCGCTCATTTGAACGATTTTTTGAACGAATGGTTCCGCCTAAAAGCCCCTTTGCTTTTGCTCCGTGCCTCCTATAAAAAAAGGACAATAAGTAGAACTTTGATAAGATTATGTTGTTGCGTACCGACTACCTTGGAAAAGCAGGTTAGTAATTCTGTTCTCTTCTTTCCCTTTTGCAATACACAGTGAAAAACACATTTTTTTCTGGTAATATTTGAAATTATTGTGGTATTTTCAATCAGGAAGAGTTTTCTGCCAGTAACAAAGGGGCTGGAGTTCACAGCAGTTTATTCTGAACAAGAAACCCAGTTTTGCATTTGTATTGGCTAAATTCTAAACAATTCCGAGTCCTCTGGAAGATTATAGCTGTTGCCTGTGCGTTATTGTACTAGGGAAGACAATCTGTTTCCAATACTTCTACTTGTGTCTCATTTTCCGACATCCTTTGTGTCAGCACATGTCAACATCCTCATTATGCTTTTACTTTTCAAGCAGCACTTTTGAATTTTACAGAAACAATACCTTGGCACATTGCTGTATCACGGAGATGTCAGGTAGCGTCAAGAACGTACTGGAATGAAAAGATGTCTGCGGCTATGGAGCATGATGCATAATGTAAATAGTTGCAGACCAAGGTTCTCTAGTTTGATGTATGCATTGTACTCATTTGTATTTCAAGTTTGACAGCTATTTGCTTTAGTGAATATACAACTTTTTTTTATCAAAGAAGACAGATAGCATTGTAACATAGTATGTTAGGCCGAGAGGAGACAATGTCCATCTAGCTCAGCCTGTTTCTAACCCCGCTCCCCCCTTGTTGATCCAGAGGAAGGCAAGAAAAAAACCCAAATGAGGCAGAAGTCAATTTGGCCCATGTGGGGAAAAAAAATCCTCCCCGACTCCATAATGGCAGTCAGAATAATCCCTGGATCAACATTTTGAAAGTTTCTACCTGACTCCAAGACCCGGATCAGCAACCCTGCTAGTTATTTAATGTTTACATCCTGTAATATCATAGTGCTCTAAAATGACGTCTAGTCCCCTCTTAAACTCTTCCTGCTTTTTCCATCACTACGTCCTCAGGCAGAGAGTTTCATAGTCTAACTGCTCTTACAGTAAAGAACCCCCTTCTGTGTTAATCCTAGTAGCCAAGATAAATCTTCCTCCTTATCTCCTTTTGATAAGATGTACAGGCTGAGAAGAAGAAACACAGGTGCACAGTGCCAAAGGTAGTTGTACTCACTCTTGTCGGGCCTTTTAAGGCCTTTTCTCTCTATATACCACAGTGTATGCTGGTGTACTCTTCTCCTTTTATGGCTCTGCTATCTGGCAACCTCTCTTTTGTGACGCACTGCTCCCAGAAATAAAATCTAGGGTGAGAATTAGTGCAAAAAAACAAAATAATGGTGCCACACACACACGATCAGCCACATAAATAGAAAATGTAGGATGAAGAAAGTGGAGTCATCAAACCCCAGATCAGACCACCAAAAAAATTGGAACCAGACAACTAAACTATTACAGACTCCAGAATAGACCTCAAAATTAATTCTGACCTCAGACAAAACCCATAAATACATTTTAGACCCCAGACCAAAACCCTAAATAAATACACACCCTAGGATCAGACCCCAAAATGAATTCTTTCCCTCAAATAAATGTGACCCCAAACCAGACCTTCTAAATAATTCAAAAAATCCAGAGCCCTGACATGAGCAGAAGAATTAAATAAAGATAAACAACGTCCTCTCTGTAATACATTGTTGTGGTAACTGCAATAGGTTGTACGTAAAAAAACATATAATTTTGGTTTATTGCACCCTGGTGACCAATCTAGTGAACTACACCAACTGCAATATGTTGTAAGTTAATAGACCAATGAGAAATCATCACATTGCCTTTCTTTCTGTAGGATGAATCAAGATGATGGGGACAAAATGGGAATGTTTTTTTTGTCTCTGCTGTAAAGTTTGATAGATTTGACATACAACTAGAGATGAGCGAGCTTACTCATTAAGGGCATATACTCAAGCGAGTATTGTCTTTTGTGAGTACCTGCCCGCTCGTCTCTAAAGATTCGGGTGCCGGTGGGGGGGGGGGACAGGGGGGAGATCTCTCTCTCTACCCCCCTGCTCACTTCCGCAACTCACCGCTCACCCCCCCAGCACCCGAATCTTTTGAGACAAGCGGGCAGGTACTCGCAAAAAGCAATACTTGCTCAAGTATTTGCCCTTAGCGAGTATGCTCGCTCATCTTTACATACAACCTATTGCAGTTACCACAATGATATAGTACATAACTGTGTCAGACCTCAGACCAGACCATTTATTTACCACTCTTCATTACTGGGTTTATTCTCCTAAAGGCTTTTTGACATTAGGACCCAATGTAGCAGTGGCAACTGCAGGAGAAAGGACCCAGGAGGGTTAACAATGCTGGCAACGTTTTTACAGATATCTCTTTCCTTACCTTTCACCTTGGCTGGGTATGGTCAGATATGTGGCATAAAATAACCCACTTTTAAAAACAACATAATTTCATGATATTCTGTCATAAGATGTCTATCCTATATGGATCTATTGTGGCCACCCAGTAGCTGTGGTGTGAGTTCAAGGGATTTGCTAGCATTCCATGATGTTGTGTTGAATTGCTTTCATGAGAAACTACAGTTCTAAACCAAACTGGAGATAAGGTAAGGGTTGTCACTTCTACATGTAGTGTATTTGTATGGTGCAAATCTAATCCAATAAATAACAACCTATTTAAAAAGAAAAAAAAACATTTCATGGGCATCTGAGAGGGCTTCAAAAACGTTGGACTTTCTGCCTTCCCATTCCTGTCTGTTCGCCACTGGCCTTGTTTGATGACCTTTATCCCAATTGTCGGTGTGACTACAGAGTAGCAGATATAGCAACTTCTATGGGGCCCGTGTGCTTAGAGGGCCCAGCTCCAGTGTTAAAAGAGGCTGATCACTGTGGATGAGGAAGCAAAAGAAGAACAATGTGCATGGGAATATGGGTAGAACATTAAAGGGGTTGTCCCGCGAAAGCAAATGGGGCTATACACTTCTGTATGGCCATATTAATGCACTTTGTAATGTAATTATGAGCCATACAGAAGTTATCAGAAGTTATTCACTTACCTGTTCCGTTGCTGGCGTCCTCGTCTCCATGGTGCCGTCTAATTTTCAGCGTCTAATCGCCGGATTAGACGCGCTTGCGCAGTCCTGTCTTCTTCTTTTCTGAATGGGGCCGCTCGTGCCGGAGAGCGGCTCCTTGTAGCTCCGCCCCGTCACGTGCCGATTCCAGCCAATCAGGAGGCTGGAATCGGCAATGGACCGCACAGAAGACCTGCGGTCCACCAAGGGAGAAGATCCCGGCAGCCATCTTCACCAGGTAAGTAAGAAGTCACCGGAGCGCGGGGATTCAGGTAAGCACTATCCCGTTTTCTTTTTTAACCCCTGCATCGGGTTTGTCTCGCGCCGAACGGGGGGGCTATTGGAAAAAAAACAAAAACCGTTTCGACGCGGGACAACCCCTTTAAGAAAGAAAGAAACTAGTGAAGGCCATAATCATAATTAGAGATGAGCGAGTGTACTTGCTAAGGCAAATTACTCGAGCAAGTATTGCCATTTTCAAGTACATGGGTGAGCGGTGAGTTGCGGGAGTGAGCATGGGGGAGCGGGGGGGGGGGGGGGGAGAGAGAGATCTCCCCCGCCGCCCCCCCGAATCTTTTGGCGCGAGCAGGCATGTACTCGAAAATGGCACGCTCGAGTAATTTGCCTTAGCGAGTACGCTTGCTCATCTCTAATCATAATCCGTCTATTGCCTGAACTTCTTGACTAATGAAGATGGCCCTAGAATTTAACCCCAATTCAAGTTTTACGACTCCTTGCCCTAATTTTGTTTTTTACCAGCATTTCTTCCTTCTGTAGTTTGCAGACGTTGAGTATACATTTATATATTAATAGTTCCCCTTCGAATCCCCACTTTGGCATATCCTACTGAGTTGTTATGTCGTGAGCTTGCCGATCATTCACTGTGAGCTATTTCATTGACTCTCATTTACAGTTAGGCATCATCTATCTCTATTTGCACAGTGAGTCACACTCCTGCAGTATGTTCTGTCTGCAATGTCTCCCTTTTTAAAATGCCCAGATTTATGCGATATTAGCCACAAGGTCTCATCTGTTATCCTGTAATTCGGTAATGCTTTTTGGCGTGCTCTGCCTTTTCCAGTCAGTAATTGAAAATCAAATTAACAGTTAAAAGTTATTGGATTATTTGTTAAAATAAACCATGTACTTTGAGATTAACTAATCCTGTGGACATAATGAGAAAATATTGCCAGCAAAATGGAAGTCCATTCTTTTTGATTCTTTTAACCATTTGTTTAGCTTGCCTGTAGAGATGAGCAAACTCGTATTAATTCACTTCATGACCTGCAAATTAGTGGCCATTACACGGGAGTGGTAAAGACTAGAGATGAGCGAGCGTACTCGGAAAAGCACTACTCACTCGAGTAATTTGCTTTATCCGAGTATCGCTGTGCTCGTCCCTGAAGATTCGGGTGCCGCTGCGGCTGACAGGTGAGTCGCAGCGGGGAGCAGGGGAGAGAGAGCGGGCGGGAGAGAGGGAGAGAAAGATCTTACCTCTGTTCCTCCCCGCTCTCCCCTGCAGCTCCCCGCTCCGTGCCGGCACCCGAATCTTCAGGGACGAGCACAGCGATACTCGGATAAAGCAAATTACTCGAGCGAGTAGTGCTTTTCCAAGTACGCTCGCTCATCTCTAATATAGACTATTTCACAAAAAGTAAGAACATGACTACACTTAACATGGTGTCCACCAGAGAGTTGACTTTACCTCGACATCCCCTTTAATCGGACAGCATTAAGGCCTTTAGTCCCACATTTTCTATACTGAACTATGGGAGCTAAAGGCCATGTTTCATCAATGGAAGCAAAAAGTTTTGTAATTGGTAGATTTATTAATCTTAGATAGTTGTTCATATGAAACAATTATACTATTGGAGGAAAAGCACTGACCTAAGCCCTGGCCCTGGACATGTTAATTTTTAGCAAGTTGAAAATCATTATTTCATTATATTAATAGGGGTTGAATAAATAGACAAAGTCCAAGGTTTATTAGATCTGGGTGTCTTTTGTATTCTGGGACCTTTTTAGTTGTGGATTTTCCAGGTCCAATTACAGTAATTGTAGCGAAAGGTTGAATAAAAGTGTAGGGGACAAAAGCATGCGCCTCAGCACTTTTGATATGGTATTGTTGGCTTACAAGCAACTGTGTATTTGATTCATTTGATGAGAGTCAAACACCCCGAAACAGCTGTCTGTGTATGGTTTTCTGGCTTACTTTCCTATTCCCAATCATTGTTTTAAAGACTTGATACCTGTCAGATCGCAGTGTAAGGCCTTAGTCACACGGGCGTAAATACGCGCGTATATACGCGCATAAAAACCCACGGGCGTATTTACGCGCGTATATACGCACGTAAAAACGCACCTACAAAAGATAGAACATATTGGTGGCAATGGACATGGTCACGCGTTTTTTTTACGCGCGTATATACGCGCGTATTTACGCCCGTGTGACTAAGGCCTAAATGAGAAATTCCTGCATGAGTAATCAAATGAGTAATTAAAAACAACTGAAAGTTAAAAACACCCTTTCTCATATTTATAATAAAAAAAATCAAAACAATAAAAAACATTTGGTAAAATCAAAACAATAAAAAACATTTGGTATTGCTGCGGCCATAAAAGTCCAATATATCAAAGTAACGCATTATTTACCCCGCACGGTGAATGACATCATAAAAAAAACACACAACGCTTGAATTACACTTCTTTGGTCTCCCCCATCTCCAAGAAAAAATGTAATAAAAAGCGATCGAAAAGTTGTATGTACCCCAAAACGGTACCTATAGAAACTGCAGGACGTCCTGCAAAATAGAGCCCTCCCAAAACTATGTTGAAAATAAAAGAGTCACAGCAGTCAGAGGATGGCATTTTATTTTTTTTCAAAGATATTTTATTTTTTAAAAGTAGTACAAAATAAAAATATATAGAGAAATTTTGTATTGTCCTAATCCTACTGACCCACAGAATAAAGTTATCATGTCATTTTTGCCACAGTATGTACACCGTAAAAACAAGACTCACCCAAAGATGGCGGAATTGTGGGGTTTTTTTGTTTTCAATTTATTCCACTTGGAACTTTTTAGAAGTTTTTCAGTACATCACATGTAACCCAACTCGTCTATCAAAAAAACAATATATCGATGGGTAAATAAAAGAGGATTTTTTGAAAGTGGGGAGGAAAAACCGTAAATGAACATTCTTAAGGAGTTTGAAGGGGTGTTCCCATTTTGGTTGAAAGTGGGAACACCGCTCTCTACGAAGTGTCAAGAGAATGGAAGCAGACAACCGCAGGACTACTGTTCCATAACTTCTATAGAAGCCAATGGAAATTATGCATAGTAAGTGAGGTATACTGTTTCTATAACTAGGCAAATATGAATGCCACATTGCTTGCTGTACTACACTGTTTGCCTAACTGCCATTGACTTCTATGGGAGCTATGGAACAGCATAGCAAAGTCTGCACATCTGTTTCCATAATCCTGACCACCCCTAGCCACCCTGTAGAGCTGGGCCATGGGTGATGAGGGTTACAACTAGAGATAGATATGGGTCCCAGAGGTGGCACCAGTGCCTATCTGACTTTTATGGCATATCCACAGGAGATGGGAATACACCTTTAAAAGTGTCTGCTTATTTCATTCCCCTTACAAAACTTTCTTCTACACTGCTTGTTAAGAGAATAGGGTTGACAAAGGTTAGTGTCTTTTGGATCACAATGCTTCAATTATACTGGGATTTTTAAGTAATACATATTCCGATTAGGCTGACCAGATGTCAATGCCCATTATTAAATTGTTAAGGTGCTCCCTAAGGGAGAGGTAAAAGGAAGTACTACTCAATGTGTTAAACGAGGAAGTCAAATTGTAACCAAAAATAATAGTGTGAAAGCCAATTCACGCAGTCCAGGGCAGCCTGCTGAAGAATACAGAAGAGCTATACTATTTGTCTGCAGAATTCCTTATTGGCTGAGTGAATTGCTGACACCACTTCAACTTTACAGTGTGTGGTTTTACAGAAGGACTTGAAGTGAAGGTGAATATTTTTTTAGATTTCTTTTTTATGTGTTGCATATCTGCCAATAACTCAAATGGCCAAAGAAGTGCACTCACTACATTCATATGGAGGATTATGGTTTCCGCAACTCATAGTCATTCATTGTTTAATGAAAAACAAGTAATACAATTTTTTTAGATACCCAGTTATTCCTAGTTTTCAAGATCTCTGCTCATTGTCAGTGCATGGGATCCTTGGTTAATTGCATATAGAGGATGAATGTGTCCTGGCCATGTGATGCTCTCGCAGGTGTCGTATGAGGTTGCAGAGATCTGTCTTTTGTAATAAGCCGTACATATAGGGACCTTTCTCATGGGATGGAATTACATCGCAGGGTGAAGCCAAATCCGCAGCTGCAGAACTCAGAAATCCACAGGCCTATCTGCAGATTATGATGCGGAATTGCAGGCAGGTTTAAAGTTATTATTTTGAATAAAGGTAACCTGTGGAAATTACCGCTGCTTGCAGTGCATTGTGCGGCCTATTCTGTCCCCTACGAAAGATCCCATATGCACCCAACACATTACCAGGGCAGATTCTTATCCTCTGTACAATATGTAATCAATCAGGAATTCACTTACTGACAAGTAGAAATCTTCAAAAGCAAGAGGGATTGCAACTCAAATTATACTAGAAATCTGCACTTTTTTCACTTACTATTGGAGTAATTTTGTAAAAAAAGTGTTGAAGGACCACATCACATCCTCCATTGGATTTAATCATTGTGATGGCCGATATTTTACTCTCTGGCAAAATCTGAGATGAAAAGCAGTTTTCATGCAGTTTTCCATCTTCTTTAAACATCCAAGAACATGTTGGCCTTAACTAATATTGTATCTTGCACCATTGCTCATGTAGGTACTTGATATATGGAGGCTGTAATTCTTCACATTCAGTTAGCAGTGTACTTGTGATATATAGAAGTAAGGTCATCAACCAGGAACAAGAGAATCTCCGCATTCAGACAGATGTAGTAGACATTTTTGTTACTTTTGGACAAGAGACTCAACAGGGTTTCGGGGCTCAATCACACTTTGGCCTAGCTGTTATGTTAGGGAATGTGCAATTATCAATCCTGAAAATGTAGCAAAACAGCTCAGCCTTGTACATATTCTAAAGAAGGAGGCATAGGAAATGTTCTTTGCACTGTTACCTAGAAAAGAAAACTTTTGAATTACCTGATATTTTTTTCTAGACTTTTTCCATTGCATTTATGCCTATTGAAATCAGTGAAGAAAAACCTCTACAAAAACACCAGTAATGAGGAATGCTAAAGGTAACAAGAAAAATTGGCTTAATTTTAGACAACCCGATCTCTGTTGGACAGGAGACGAGCTGGTGACGTCACCGCTAGCTCGTTTCCTCTTGTGCAGTCTGTTTAGACAGGCCGATTCATGGTTGATTCGTTCAACAGGAATTGTTTACTTGTCGTTAAGTGTTCACATTCGCTGCATGAATGAAAAGTGTTCAAATGGAATGACAAGTGAATGAGCCAACAATGATTTTTAGTCCTGCGGAAACTGAATGACGAACAAGAAGTGAACGATTCTCGTTCGTCGTTCAATCGCTGGCTCACGTTTAGACTGATGAACGCTTTTTTGAACGGTAATCATTCCATTCAAAAGCACTTTTAACCCTTTCCAATCCACTGTCTGACCTGTGAAGACATTATGATTTAAGGCTGTACAGCTCAGATGTTGGAAGACGTCCATCGGGGTTCTCTTACTGTATATTGCCAGTCTCTCTGCTGTTGGAGCCTATCCAACGTGTCACCTCGTGCAGTACTGGCTTTAGCCAGCATATAGCACCATTGTATAACGTCCGAAAAAGAGTAAGCCCCCTAGGAAAACCAGGATACAAATTGGATTGGAAAGGGTTAATGGGCCCTCAAAACTGTAATGTTGAGCCATCTGGTCAGCCCCGTGGCATGACGGGTTAAGAACTATAATGCCTTAAAAAGGGTTTTAGTCTATCTGATCTGTTGGAGGATAAATATGCCTTAACAGGGACGGGTGAAACTTTTCAAGTCATTTATGTATATAAAGGTGCCATATTTAACATCCTGACTTGTGTAGTGTTGGAAGATAGTGTTGTTTTATTAACGCCAGGTGTAGAGCTTACATCCAAAATATTCTAAATTCTTAGCTGTCAACACCATTGACCTATACAGCTTAGTTAGTGTATTCCACCTCCGTATAAGGGAGTCAGTATCTCAGCATGTATTCACTAAGAATAACATATATATATATATATATATAATTTTTTTGTACTGTGCTTCTATCTTTTCCAAACCCCTATTTTGCAATTGGTGTGTTAGTCTCCGTGTAATATCAACCATATGTGATATGAAAAAGGAAGAGATGCATGTCATCTTTTTAAGTTGAGTGTGTTTTACTTTTCCTCCATCCGGCTTAAAGAAGCTTCCAGCCTAAAAGACTCTTTTGTACTTGACTGACATAGTTTGCATTCTGCAAAACTAACAACCCCTTAGCAGGAAGGAGTTTCCAGGATTAGGGACATGGGGTGGGCAGCTGTCCTGCATCTCTCTTTCATAGGTTCCACACATCTGGCAAAACAAAAGTATTCCGGTAGGCAGCTAAACTGAGATTGGATATATCTAGTACCCCAGTGTCTGGTCTTTCCATATCAAACATTGTATTTTCTCCTACCATGTAGACCACTTCCATATGTGAATGCTATGTAGCTATAAGGAATGAGATCCAAATATGTTAAATCTTCTGAATCTAGCAAATCAGCAGTCTGCTAGTAATGGCATATACTATATACTTCATACTTGAGGACAAAATCCCTGTTTTAGAATTTGTTTAGAATATATTATAGTTGTATTGAGCTTATGTTCAAAAGTTCTAGGCAATATTTATATTTCCCTTGTTTGTATATCACCAATAGCGGTGTAACTAGAGTCCTATGGGCCCCAGGGCAAGTTTTGAATATCCCAAGTTTTTTTTTTGCTTGACTACACAAGTCCCAATGGTGTTTCTAGAGTCTATATTGCACAATTACCTTCAGTGATTTTTGCTCTGATCAGGGTCACTTTCTCTTTTCTACTCCATCCAGCCCAGACCACTGTGACTTATCTCTGCAGAATTAAACAATTTTAGCTCCTCACTTTTCCTGCATCCTTTCCATCTCTACATAGTAAATACTCCATCCATAGTCCCCTTAACAGTAATAGTAGCCTCTTTAGGCATCACATAGTAATATTGTGATGCCTCACACACAGTAACACTGTCTCCATTGTCCTCCATAGAGCAATAGTGCTCCTATATAGTAATAATGTCTCATGTGCTAGTTGTGCCCCCATAGAGTAATAGTGCCCTCATAGATGAATATTGCCCCCATTGTGCCCTCATAGAGAAATAGGGCCGCAATAGAGAAATAGTGCTTCTTTTTTGCCAATTAAAATAAAAAGAAAATGAAATTCACCGCTCTATTCCTATGACAAGCATCCTGGTCCTCCTCCTGCGCCCCAGCTCAGCTAGTAAGATGCAGTGACATCATTGCACTATGTACGTTGGCTAGAATTCAAACTTGGCAGCACTGTTTATGTATGTGGTGGTGCAGGTTGACAATGGCTCTCTGCTCTGCCTTAGATTTCAACTTTCAATCCGCTTCTCGAGGGCACTGATCCGCTTGAAAGTGCTGCTCGCCCATGGGTCCCATGCATTGCCACTTACGGTGCAGCGGGCAAACAGCTGATTGGTCATGATTTTGAGTGGCAGACTTTCACTGATCAACTATTGATGACCTATCCTAAGGACAGGTCAGCAATTGTAGAACCCCTTTAAGGTCCAAATTGCACCAAATTATAAAATAATGTCTGATCTACAGTTAGAAACCAGATAGCTTGGGGAAAAATATACTATACAAAGTTTATTAATGGACTTGGGGGAAAAGTAGGGACTGTCCCTCCTAAAGAGGGGCACATGAGAAGTAACGTATGAATTGTGCACTATTATTACTTCCGTCATTATGTCAAAAAAATAATGAAAATGTAAATAGTAATTCTAGTAATTCCAGCATAATAGCATCTGCTAAGAGCAAACAGCTTTTTACATGGATAATATCACCATACCTTCCATACGAAATGAAAGGTTTTGTGGGATATTAGGACACAATAACACGGGAGTTTGGATGCAGCTTTCTGTATCATTGGGAAATATTTCTGCTTGGTATAATACTATTCATTAACCAATGTTGGTAAATAATAAAGGGAAACAAGGTAATTAGAGTAGTGTAATGCTATTTAATTATTTTGATCACATTAGCCTGCTGCTAATAAATGTCTTCATATAATCACTGCCACATCTGTTTTTACAGTTTTTTATTTACCAAATACTGAGAGGTTATTTAAGGAAAACTCCCTCAATAGTTTGAGCTTCAAGATACTTTTGTTTAACTTCAATAAGCTTCAGCTGCAATACCAGATATCGCCTACATACATGAGTGGCGCTGTTTCTGGATAAGAGCAGATCTTTTTTTTCTTTTCTAATTTTGGACAGCCCCATTTAAACATTGTAGGATATTACTTTTGTGGCTCAACTTTGGATTACTTGTTTCAACCTACTACTTAAATTACAGTTGGGGTCAGTTTGACACAAGTCTTATTTCTTACAGTTTTCAGGTCATTTTGATCTACAGCAAAGTAATGTAAAGTTTCCACTAATTTGGTACCTAGCTACATATATTATATGTATGGATATATAAATACAACTTTTTGATTTTCATTTCGTATGCAAAAACATTACAAATGATCTTCTTCCATCTCATTCTGGGACTGCAAACTGGTTTCTTGCACACAGGTCTGCTATTTTGTTTACTTTAAAAGGTAAAGTGAGTCCCCTGATGCAAGCACCGAGTCGTGACTGACTCCTAGGGTGACGTCACATCGTGACGTTTTCTTGGCAGACTGTTTTTGCAGGGTAGTTTGCTATTGCTTTTCCCAGTCATCTTTACCCCCCAGCAAGCTGGGTACTCATTTTACCGATGGAAGGCTACCTGAACCACCTAAAGACGGCTACCTAAAGCGCACGGGGATTGAACCCAAAACCTTCAGGTCGTGAGCGAGAACTTAGGACTGCATTCTGCTGCCTTAATACTCTGCGCCAAACGAGGCTCATTTGTTGTTTACTTTACAACCTCCAATTTTGCACCTCTGTCAGTTTCTTCGGCTGGTCGAGAGATAGTTGTTACCACTCGTTGATGGAATCTCATCATCCTTTCCTCTTTTCCTTTTTCTGCTTTCAAGGAAACCTTCTCTTAGTTCCTCACAGAGCTTAAAGGGGTTGTCCCGCGGCAGCAAGTGGGTCTATACACTTCTGTATAGCCATATTAATGCACTTTGTAATGTACATTGTGCATTAATTATGAGCCATACAGAAGTTATAAAAAGTTTTTTACTTACCTGCTCCGTTGCTGGCGTCCTCGTCTCCATGGTGCCGACTAATTTTCGCCCTCCGATGGCCAAATTAGCCGCGCTTGCGCAGTCCGGGTCTTCTGCTTTCTTCTATGGAGCCTTTCGTGCAGGATGCCGGCTCCGTGTAGCTCCGCCCCGTCACGTGCCGATTCCAGCCAATCAGGAGGCTGGAATCGGCAATGGACCGCACAGAAGAGCTGCGGTCCACGGAGGAAGAGGATTCCGGCGGCCATCTTCACAGGTAAGTATAGAAGTCACCGGAGCGCGGGGATTAAGGTAAGCGCTCCGGTAAGCTTTCTGTACGTCCCTGCATCGGGGTTGTCTCGCGCCGAACGGGGGGGGGGGGGTTGAAAAAAAAAAACCCGTTTCGGCGCGGGACAACCCCTTTAATAGCAAAGTTTTAAGGACTTATAGTTTGTGATGTCAACTCTTTGTAGACAATCAGGCGTCTATGCACGCCATGTCGAGGATATTGAAGAGGACTTCCAGAAGCTATCTTCTTGAAGAAGATTTTATGGACTACTTCTCTGCCATCTAGTCAAAAACATTGATACTATATTTGTTGGAATTGTAGCAACTTACAATTTCTGGTGTCTTCTTTTCATTTTGTGCAGTCAAGGCTTCTTTGTGTAGGGGGCTCAGCAGAAACCTTTTTTGTCTTTTCTTGGTAGACTGTTATTGTAGAGTCACGCTTCATGCAAAGGGTGATAGAATGCAAAGGCTCTTGAATATTCCTTGCCTAGTTTGGCACATTCTTTCTAGTTTGATTGACTGTACCTAGAAGACTGGTTGACCTGCTTTTAGTGTTTCAGCTAATTTGAGAAAAGTAAAAAAATTGTCTGCGGTGATATGTCACTATTGAAATATGGCTGCAGAGAACTGTGCACTCAGCAAGGGTCTGATCTGGAGAATGACGTCCTCCTTTCTTGTGTAGGAAAAGGCCATTTACAAGATACTTGGACTTCACATCCACAGCAAGTCCACATTTGATTCCAAATTTGTCTGTTTTTTTTTATAGAAATGTATTGTGTGAAGGGGCATCTTTCTTTCAAAGCAAATAAAGTACCTTTCTGGACTTCTAACAACTGATACAATCTTCGTTGAATGCTTTTTAGGTTGATGATGTCAAAGCAAATTTGTCCATTTTGAGCCATGCCATAAAACCTTAGAAATCTCATTATTTTTAAGAACCTGTGGCGAGGCATGGTTTCTAAAATAACGCCATGATCCCAAGCTTGGGACTACATGCTGAGCAGTTAAAGTCTACTGCACCCGAATTCTCCACGTATGTATAGAATGGAGATGGATGCATCTAACTTGGGTTAGAAAAATAAGAAAAGTTGATGACTTGTCTCTGTACACAATTGTAGATGTCAAAGCATACCATCGGTATTTAATAGATGCCAAGCACTTGTTACATTGTCTGCAGTGATATGTTTAGCGTATGGCATTGGACTATTGGCTTTTCAAAGGATGTTTTGTTTACTTTGTCTATCTGTAAAAGTGAAATATTTTTGTAATAATGCTTTTTATTTTCAAAATATCCATTTATATTAAAAAAAGAAACATTACCTGACTATTATGTAAGGGATATATGGTAATGGGATTGTAAAAATACTTCTCGTTGCTTGAAAAGGGATGTAGATTTCTTACGGCACTTCTAACATACTGGCATTGTTCTTAGTTAAAATATAACTGTAGCCTTTCTGTAGCATTTCCTCTAGGTTCAATAACTTCCCATTCTCCTAGATTGTCCTCCACATTGACCTTGGCCACTACTACATCCAAGGAACCACTAAAGGCCCATTTACATTGGACGAGTGTCAGACAAACGATGCCCCACACTCGTCCCTGTATCCCTGCGACCTTCCCTTCCAGTTGCAGAATTGATGTTTGGTTGTAATGAATCAGCTTCATTGTCATAATTATCTTCAAACAACATGGAGTGCTCCCCGGCATCGGTCCCTGCTTTGTGCGGTGCTACTACTTACAAAAATAGTAGTAACTTATTACGGGAAAAGCTGCACCATTCCTAAATTGGAGGATCCTGGAGTGTTGATCAATACAATGGATTTGTACAAAAGATGATTGCTTATGGGTATTGTTCATACCATAGATGTCTTCCTACATGGGACTATTGGACCAATCCCACTTACTGTATTTTACCTTAACTATGGTTTGCAACAAAATCTTGATATTTTAGTGTTCTATTTTTGAAACCTGAAGTTTTCTTACTGGATTGTTTTCTGCTTGTTTACCTTACGTACGGCTTATTTAGCAAGATACATTTACTCACTATTAATAATTTCTATTCTATGCCCTATGTACTGAAAAGTACTCGTCTAAAACTTGCAAGACTTTATTTTTGTGGAAATCTCAGTGGAAAATAAAGAAACAAAACAAATATGGAAGGAGCTAAATGGGTTTCAGATTCAGACTCACCACAACTATCAATGTAGAATAAAGAAAAATATAAGCCTCATCAGAAATGATGATTGAACACTCTGTACACAACACAAATACCCAAACTAGCCCAAACACATTTTACAATAGCTACCACACCAGGTGGTGAGGAAAGTCACTATTATTTACAGTGCTAGAACAAACAACCAACACAATAGCAAATAAGGCGGGGTCAAGTTGATTTGTGCCATAATTCTAGGATAAAGGATTAGCTATTCACCACCTAGTTAAAAGAAAAATGAGTTCATTTTTGCACTTAATTAACAGATGAAATTAATTTAAAAAAATAAATTGTAACGCAATGGAAAAAGTTATATAAAATAATGTCAGTACGTTGGGTCAAATGGATCCCATCTGTAAGCCTAATGTTAAAAAAAGTAAATATTACTATGATTTATTGAAAATAGGAAGATGGAACAATGCCACTACAGCACCACCTATTGGAAGGCAGCATTCCTGCAAGTCAATGTCAGACTTTGTAACAAGCCTTGTAACAATGACTGGGGAATATAAATCAAAGCCACAGTCTTCTCCAGAAGGAAAAGATAAACCATTCATTGTTCCATTTTTCCATTTGCATAGATTTCTCAAAGGAACATAGATGGTCTTATAAGTCTCCTCAGTAGGTGCTTTACCTAAGGAGAAACCATACCCTTCCTGATTCACGCCTAAGGCCTCTCACCCAGCAAACATACTGCACACTGATGAGGGGCTGTGTATGGTTTATCTTTTCCTCCTTGAGAAGATTTCAGCTTTGATTTATATTCCCAGTCATTGTTATTAGTCTTATTAAAAAGTTTGACATTGACTTGCAGGAATGCTGCTTTCCAATAGGTGGTGCTGCAGAGGTATTCTTCCATCTTCCCATTTGCATATAATTCCCAGAGGAGAATGGACAGCCTTATAAGTTTCCTTATTAGGTGTTCTCTCTATGGAGAAAACATACCCTTTCTGACCCACATCAAAGGTCTCTCCCTAGCCAAGCCAGCAAACCTACTGCACAATGATGAGGGGCAAAAACCCAGAAACAGCTGTCTGTGTATGGTTTATCCTTTCCTTCTGGAGAAGATTCTGGCTTTTGCTTATATTCCCAGTCATTGTTGCAAGGCCTGTTAAAAAGTCTGTATTGACTTGCATGATTGCTGCCTTCCAATAAGTGGCACTGCAGAGGTATTGTTCCATCTTTCTATTTGGATAGATTTCGAGGCCTTATAAGACCCTAAATACAGAAAGAGCAAGAAGCAAGACTCTCTATCTTTTTTTAGCCGTAGGTCGGCTGCACATGAGCAGGTCGAATTCCACATGCAGAAGCCTGCATCAGAATCCAGCCCCATGCCTGCCACTTTGCGAGCCTAAGTATAAAAAAAATAGACAAATGAGGTTAGATCAAGGAGTGGTAATTTTTAGGAAGCGAGGCCATATTTCTGAATCTCTCTCTGTTTGCATATCTATCCATCTTATATCTATCTAGCTATGTCATGTATCTATCTATCTATCTACCTATCTATCTCATATCTATCTATGTCATGAATCTATCTATCTCTCATATCTATCTATCTATCTATCTATATATACCTCATATCAATCTATCTACCATCAATCTATTTATCTATCGCATATCTATCTATCTAATCTATCTATCTGATATCTATATATCTATCTCATATCTAGCTATCTATTTATCTATCTATCTATCTATCTATCTATCTATATATCATATCTATCTATCATCAATCTATTTATCTATCTTATATCTATCTATCTATCTATCTATCTATCTCATATCTATCTATCTATCTATCTATCTATCTATCTATCTATCTATCTATCCATCTATCTCATATCTATCTATCTATCATCAATCTATTTATCAATCTCATATCTATCTTTCTATCTATCTATCTATCTATCTATCTCATTTCATATATGTCATCTATCTATCTATCTATCTATCTATCTATCATCAATCTATTTATCAATCTCATATCTATCTATCTATCTATCTACCTATCTCATATCTATCTATCTATCTATCTATCTATCTATCTATCTATCTATCTATTTCATATCCATTTGTGTCATCTATCTATCTATCTATCTTTGTCATCTATCTATCTATCTATCTATCTATCTATCTATCTATCTATCTATCTCATATCTATGTATCTCTTTATCTATCTATCTTATGTCTATCTATCTATCTCATATCTATCTATCTATCTATCTATCTATCTATATATACCTCATATCAATCTATCTACCATCAATCTATTTATCTATCGCATATCTATCTATCTAATCTATCTATCTGATATCTATATATCTATCTCATATCTATCTATCTATTTATCTATCTATCTATCTATCTATATATCATATCTATCTATCATCAATCTATTTATCTATCTTATATCTATCTATCTATCTATCTATCTATCTATCTATCTATCTATCTATCTCATATCTATCTATCTATCTATCTATCTATCTATCTATCTATCTATCTATCCATCTATCTCATATCTATCTATCTATCATCAATCTATTTATCAATCTCATATCTATCTTTCTATCTATCTATCTATCTATCTATCTCATTTCATATATGTCATCTATCTATCTATCTATCATCAATCTATTTATCAATCTCATATCTATCTATTTATCTATCTATCTATCTACCTATCTCATATCTATCTATCTATCTATCTATCTATCTATCTATCTATCTATCTATCTATCTATTTCATATCCATTTGTGTCATCTATCTATCTATCTATCTATCTTTGTCATCTATCTATCTATCTATCTATCTATCTATCTATCTATCTCATATCTATGTATCTCTTTATCTATCTATCTTATGTCTATCTATCTATCTCATATCTATCTATCTATCTATCTATCTATCTATCTATCTATCTATCTATCTATCTTATGTCTATTTATCTATCTATCTATCTATCTATCTATCTCATATCTATCTATCTATCTATCTATCTATCTATCTATCTATCTATCTATCTATCTATCTTTTTTTTCTTTCTGGATATAGCTATGCTTCTTTTTACCAGAATTAGGATCTCTAAACTTTGAGGTTAGATTTAGCTCTCATTGGCCACATTGCCCTCATTATAATGGTAAATAACCTCTCTCCTTACCAGAATGAGCAGTCCAGGGTCTGTGCCACACATTTTTACTAGCGTTTTCTTGGTGTCTTTTATCACCTTTTTTGTGGAAAAAACACTGTGGCCAAATGTTAAATGTAGTAGATGTAGGCCAGTAGGGAAATATGAAACTCACTATATACTGTGCATTTTTTGTGCCCTTTTTTTCCCCACTTATTGTGCATTTTTAGGTCACTGCTATTTATTTTTACAGTATTTGGCATATGCTTCTTTATGAGAAAACGCATTTTACAAAATTCTATGAATAAAGCAAAATCCCCTCTAAAAATCGCCTTAATGAATCACAGCCTTTTTTCAGAATTACAAAAACGCCACCAAAAAAATGTGTGTGAAGGAATCCTCAAGCAGATGCATCCACAGTGTCCCCACACCAGAGCCAGCCTCAGTGCCAGCTGTAGTGCCCGCTCAGCACTGCCAGCCACACTAAACTATATTGACAATTGTCGGAGTATTTTTGCGCTGTGAATAAAGCTGTTGACTATCTGTTTGTTTTATTTTCACGCGTCGAGGTTGACTTTGTTTTCTCTGCGCTGTGTCACTCACCCCTCCGATTCGCTCTGCTTTCTTTGTATAAAGATATTGTTTAAATAACCGATCCAAATGACACCCTTGGAGACCGAGGAAATCCTGTGTGAATAAAGAGTGTTAGGAAGGCTTTCACAAGATTATCATAAACAACGTCTTTACATAGAAAAGAGCGCAGAAGTGGTAATAGAATGGAGCAGCTGTGTCGTGTAACTTTGGACAGGTGAGCCGGGCTGGAGAGGAAATATTTTCTTTTACCTGTTATTATGGATCCAACAATCTGTCTATTATGAATTGGCCAAATGCATTCAGCTGTGTCTGCTATATAGTGGCGGCTGACCTCGTTTTACCTTCAGATTTTGCAAGAGGGCTGATGTGATTCTGGTCTTGCAGGAAATATGGCAGTTTCGGTATATGGGCGTCGATGAAGGCAACATCTAATTTTTTAGCACTTTCAGGTGACATGTTACCTTTCATTTTACCTCAGCAGTATAAGGAATAGCAACCAATCACAGCGCAGCTTTCATGTTACCTCAGCAGTTTAGAAAGTAACAACCAATCACAGCGCAGCTTTCATGTTAACTTAGCAGTATAAGAAATAGCAACCAATCAAAGCACAGCTTTCATGTAACCTCATTAGTATAAGGAATTGCAACCAATCACAGTGCAGCTTTTATGTTACCTCAGCGGTATAATATATAACACCCAATCACAGCACAGCAGATTTCATGTTACCTCAGCAGTATAATATATAACAACCAATCACATTCATTTTACCTCAGCAGTATAAGAAATAGCAACCAATCACAGTGCAACTTTCATGTTTCCTCAGCAGTATAATATATAACAACCAATCACATTCATTTTACCTCAGCAGTATAAGAAATAGCAACCAATCACAGTGCAGCTTTCATGTTTCCTCAGCAGTATAATATATAACAACCAATCACATCGCAGCTTTCATGTTACCTCAGCAGTATAAGGAATAGCAACCAATCACAGCGCAGCTTTCATGTTACCTCAGCAGTATAAGGAATAGCAACCAATCACAGCACAGGTTTTATTTTACCTCAGCAGTATAATATATAACAACCAATCACAGCGCAGCTTTCATGTTACCTCAGTAGTATAAGAAGTAGCCACCAATCACAGCACAGCTTTCATGTTACCTCAGCAGTATAAGAAATAGCAACCAATCACAGCACAGCTTTCATGTTACCTCAGCAGTATAAGAAATAGCAACCAATCACAGCGCAGCTTTCATGTTACCTCAGCATTCTCAATATCCAGCAATTGTCTTGCGAAACGTTCGGCGGATGCATCATTTTGTAGTTGAACACGCATCCCGTTGCTCGTAATGCCTTTCTCTTTCGTGCTTGAGATGGAAATCTAGTCGGTATACTTTCCATGAGCTTTCCAATTTTTTGAAACCTGATTGCAATCAATGGGGGAAAGAACGGATCCGTTTTTTTCAGTTTGATTTCAGTTTTTCTCCTCCACAAACATAGCAGAGAGATGGAAACCCCGAACTGACCGCAACCCGGGGTAAAAGCAGCCTTAGGCCTCATGTCCACGGGGAAAATCAGATCCGCTGCAGATTCTCCATGTAGAATCTGCAGCGGGTCCCTCCTGCCCCGCGGACATGAGCGCCGAAAATAAGAATTTAAAAGCATTTACCTATCCGGCGCGGGCGGAGAAGATCAGCTGTTCCTCACGGCCGGATCTTCATTTTCGGCCGGCGGATGAATTCCTGACGCCGGCGGCACGTCGCCGGCACGTCGCCGACGTGCCGCGCGCATGCGCCGGGCACATCCGCCGAGCCGAAGCAAGGAAGATGCGGCCGTGAGGAACAGCTGACCTTCCCCGCCCGCGCCGGATGGTAAATACTTTAAATTCCTATTTTAGGTCTCCCGCGGATCCGGACGGCTTCCATAGGCTTCAATAGAAGCCCGCGGGAGCCGTCCCCGCGGGAGACCCGCACGAAAATGGAGCATGGTCCGGATTTTTCCATGCTCCATTTTTTTTTAAATCCCTTTTATTGACGATCCGCGGGTATTTATCTACTCGCGGGTGGTCAATGCATCCCTATGGGATGCGGATCCGCATGCGGGAGATCCGCTGCGGATCTTAAATCATATTTTGCCCGTGGACATGAGCCCTAAATGTTAAATAGAACCTACAGAAGTAAAGCATCCTCCCCCAAATAAATGTAAGCATACTTCTGTCTTTTCAGGCCTTTTGAATGGGTTATTTAGGCTTTTTCATTACTGCAAACAACAGAACCAATTAGACTCCTTCTCAGAGGCCTTTGTTCCTTTTTGTGCCATTGGCAACCTATTTCATTATATAGGTCACTTGTACCTTCTGCTAAACTAAGCAGATTTAGTAGAACGTAGAAGCAAATATTAAAGGCTTCTTACTGTATCCCGCTAATAAGGGAAATTAGAGTAAATGCTGATAAATGGAGTTTGTGCTACTTCCAGGTATACAAGCTATGCAGAGGGTTGTGTTAATAGAAGACTATCGTAACCGGAAATATAAGTATATAATATATACCCTATTTCCCCAAAAATAAGCACTACCCTGAAAATAAGTCCTACCATTATTTTTTAGGATTTTTGGGGAGGCTTGAAATATAAGCCATGGCTGTATTACATAAAAAAGGAATACATTATCTAGCAGGCTCAGTAATGCCACGCTACCGCCAATTCATAAATCCTGCCTCCACAACGCAATGGCTGTGATTGGTTCTTCGATCACTGCTCAGCCAATTAATGCAGTGCTCAATGAACCAATCAGAGCCATCACTTTCTGGAGGCAAGATTTCTGAATCCCGTAAGCAGGAAGTGATCTTTTGTGGGCGGCCGACCACTGCAAGAAGCGCGTCGGAGCTCTGGAGAGCAGCGGGAGGGACGTGGACTGAGCCTGCTGGCTAAGTATAATAAGACATCCCCTGAAAAGAAGACCTAGTTCTTCCTTTGGGGCAAAAAATTATGTAAGACAGGGTCTTATTTTCGGGGAAACACGGTGATATAGTTTGATGGCATCACCTGCACCAACAATAAAGTCATTGGGCTGGAACTGAAGTGTGACTTGGGCAAAATCCAGCTTCTAAAAGATTGTCTCAGTGCAAGCGTGTGCATGAGCGTAGCATTTTTGCTGAGTCCACAATGAATTTTTCCCCATGCATTGACATATTTTACTGTATTTTTGCACTCGCAAGACATGTTCGTTTGCGTGAGGCAAACAAAAACGCATCAAATGAAATGGCTAATTAGTTTGATTCCAGGTGTGTTCTTTTTGCAGTGGAATTACACAGCGTATCACACATCGCCTTGCGTATTGCACATGCATTTACACACCTGCCATCGACTTTTATGGGGACCGTTGGTGCGCAAATGTGCAGGAAAATGGAGTATACTGCGGGGGTTTTTTGCAACCATAATACGCAGGAAAAATACACGAATGTGAATGAACTGGTGGGTTGGATTCTCTGCGTATTGCGTGCATAAATTTTGTGTGCGCAAATACGCACATAAATACATCTGTGTGAATCTAGCCTTAGGCCCCTTCACACTAGCGTATGCAGCAATTTAAATGGCTAGTTAGTCTAATGCAGAGTTTCTTAAACTGTGCTCCGCGAGAGCTTCTCAGGGGCTCCGATGGAGCTTCTAGGTCCCCGCTCTACTCACTGCTGCAGTAGCATCTGGATAGTCTGTACCGAGAAAAAAAACAGCATGCAAGACCAGCGGTCGACTCCGGTCATGTGATCCGCGTTGCTATGGTCCTGCATGCTGATTTTCTCAGGAGACTGCTACAGGGGTGAGTAGAGCCGATGGCGGATTATAATAGGGATGATTGTGGCAACTGCCTTGGGCCCAAGACTCAAAGGGAGCCCACGGCCGTCCCAATCACCCCTATTGTAATCTGCACTGAAGAGCATAGCAGCAATGGGGAATCCTAATACTATTGGGGCAGCAATTGAGGACCCTAATACTACTGGGGCAGCAATGGGTAACCCCTAATACTATTAGGGCAGCAATGGGGGACCCTAATACTACTGGAACAGCAATGGGGGACCCTAATACTACTGGGGCCACAATGGGGGACCCTATTACTACTGGGCCGGCAATGGTGGGTGCTATAATTACTGGGGCTGGAGTGGCAGCAGCTGTCACTACTGGGGCCACAATGGGGGAGCCTATTACTGCTGGGGCCACAGTAACGGTCACTATTATTACTGGGGCCAATATAGGGGGTCACTATTACTACTGGGGCCGATATAGCAGATGCTATTACTACTTGGGCCACCAATATAGGGGTCACTATTACTACTTGGCCCACCAATATAGGGGTCACTATTACTACTTGGGCCACCAATATAGGGGATCACTATTACGAATAGGGACACCAATATAGGGGGTCACTATTACTAATGGGGCCACCAACATAGGGGGGGTCACTATTACTAATAGGGCCACCAATATAGGGGGTCACTATTACTAATGGGGCCACCAATATAGGGGATCACTATTACTAATGGGGCCACCAATATAGGGGGTCACTATTACTACACGGGGAGGATTTACTGTGGAATTTACAGTAGCTGTAGCAGCAAACTGGATGAGATTTTGAAAATCTCATCCACACGATGTGGAAAAAATCTGTACAAAACCGTGCGAATATTGACATGTGGTGCGGGATTTAATTCCGCAGCATGTTAATTTTAAATATAATGTAGATCAGTAGCCCCTTTAAATGGCCCTGTCCTTTTTATAACAACGGAGGTAAAAATCATATGTTGTGATAAGCCACGCCCCTAACCCCTCCCCTGACCACACCCTCCATGGGGCTCCACGAGGAACTTTTGCTTCAAAAAGGGCTCCATGGCTGAAAAAGTTTGGGAACCAGTGGTCTAATGAGTTACGGATGTGTTCTTTTTCCAGTGGAATTACGCAACATCACACATCTCTTTGCATATTGCGCACACCCCATTGACTTCTATGGGGATCTACGTTGTGCAAATCCGCAGAAAAATAGAGCTTGCTGCGTGCTTTTATTTGTGTGACTGTAATGCATAGGAAAAATACACACCTGTAAATTAACCCATTGAAATCATTAAAATAAATTTTGCGCACGCAAATACACGAGCGAATACTTTTCTGTGAATTTAGTGTCAGTGATGCTGAAACCACTAACCCAGTTACTCACCCCCTTCACTCCTAAAGCAGCTGTTGAGACAATGCAGTGATTCTCTTGTGAGCACCTCTTAGTCTTTTCTATTTCAGTCGGCTCTGCCTTTGTACAACCCCTTTGCCCTGAAGCAAAAAACCATTTTCAACCAGCACTACACACTGAGCTGTGGGCGAAGGGTCAGCGCTGGTATCACCGACCAATACATACCAAGGTAAATCACTGAGAGGTACCATAAAATTGAACTTTAAGGCCTCATTCACACGGGTGTCGTTTTTGCGCAGAATATGCGCATGAAAAAATTGCGTCCAATAGAACCAATGGTTTCCTATGGAAATGTTCAGATGAAGGAATTTTATCTGCGCAAAAAACTTGCACCTTCAATAAGATAGGACATGCGAGGCTACAATGCATGCATCTTAGGTCTGACCTATCTTTGGTGCGCGCTACTTAGGCATTTCCATAGACTTCTATGGAATGAACGATTTCACCGCTAATTAAGCTCAGGACTTAATAACTGGAAATCGCCATTAATTTACGTTTGGCCCATTTCCTGCTGTGTAACGACCTACTGTGTTTTTTCTGCATATTAATATTTTTGTAGGTAAAGGTAAAGTCCCCTGGTGCAAGCACCGAGTCATCACTGATTCCTAGGGTGACGTCACATTCTTGGCCGACTGTTTTTGCGGGGTGGTTTGCCATTGCCTTCCTCAGTCATCTTTTACCCTCCCAGCAAGCTGGGCACTCATTTTAGCGATCTCGGAAGGATAGAAGGCTGAGTCAACCTTGAGCCAGTTACCTAAACCACGTGGGGATTGAACTTTCAGGTCGTGAGCGAGAGCTTAGGACTGCATTTCTGCTGTCTTATAACTCTGCACTACACAAGGCTCAATATTTTTGTACCCTGCCACATCGGTGCATGTGCCCTGTCATTCGGCAGTGGCCTCCAACATGAACACTTCATCTGTTGGTGTGGGGTCGGATCGGTTGGCGGGGAGGTGGTTCCTCCAGCTGCCCAATCAACCTTTATTGTAGTATATTTATTCCTTCCCCTCCTCTCAGAGAGCTCAGGTTATTCCTCTACGTGGTGGAGTCCTGTTCCGGTCCGCATCCTCCTGGTGTCCTGACACTCGCAGATAAGTCTTTGTCTATTTGTTTGATATGGTAACATCTGCTAGAACTGCTGTGACAATTGTTAGTTATATCTATCACCTAGGGACAGTCTAGGTTGTCCCTCAGATAACAGATGTGGGGCGCCCTCATCAGGGGAATTGCCCCACTCTTTCAAAGCATTTCCTCTTATTAATACGATAGGCTGAGTTTTCCCGTTCCCCATGTCTTAGTTTCATTATTAGTAGTTTTGTCCTCCATGTTTACACATCATGTGCATATCGGCCCTTTTTGCACACCTATGGTACTACCGTACATCCGATCTGGATGAGCCGTTTGGCATCTGGCTTGGGTATTACACTTACAATGGCACATATAAATACACGTCTTTGAATGTTAAAACTCGTTATATCATTGATCAGAGATTGTTTTTAGTATCTTCACTTGTTACGGTTTATTTCCGATGTTGTGTCACAAATTCTACCACATTTAAGACAAACCGACTGTATATCAAAATGTAGGGGCTGTAGCGTGATTTTGCAAAATTCATGACATTTTGGTAGAATTTTGCAGCAGATCTACTCCGCAGTGTCTGAATAAACCCATAGATGAGATACTCAGGCTAATGTACGCCAGGTGAGATACGGTATTTTATAAGGTTGCACTGATTTTCCCTGTTCACTACCTTATAGAGTGGCGCACGTCTCGGTACCAACTACACACCTACGTAAATATAAAGTGTAGTTAAAACTTCGTGCCCATACTGTAGAAGGGTCCATCTGCAAACATGTCACTTGGGTGTAGATTTCAGTTGAGTCAGAACGGATACTTAGAGTTGCCACGCAGCTGGGATCCGTATGTGTAAACACAGGCATGCCGATAGTAAGAGCCAGGAATGTGGGGAAGAAGAGGCCAATCCTACAGTCAGAGAGGTCTGCTCCAGAGCATATTATCACTGGTCTAGGGGAGGTATCCAGCAGCTACTAGAGGAACAATGGAGTATCTTCACACATGGCATATACGCTGAAAATCTACAGCATGATGGCCCGCACGGAGGCTTTTACATCTGCAGCTAATCAATTTATGTTGCAGACTTTCACTGCAGACTTCACCCCTTCAAATGATGAAGGGGTGAGCAAACTCATTCCAAAATCCATGGCAAATCCACATGTAACACATGCAGATTCCACTGAAGGCCATAGGTCCCTTAAAGGGATATTCTGGGATTTTTTAACATTTTTCTACTGACGATCAATAGGTCATCAATATATGATCAGCAGGGATTCACCCCTTGATCCCCCCTGACAGCCGATTCCTGTTTCTGCTATCACTGCAATCAGTGCAGGAAGCAGAACGTTCAACAGCGGGGATCTGAGCAGCGCTGAGCATCTATGGATGACCTGTCCATCAATGGAACAAATTTAGAAAGTCCAAGAATATCTTTTTAGGGCTCCTTCACATAAACATATCCACATTTGCGCACAACTCAGCACAACTTTTTTGCGCGCTGAGTAAGACTTTTTTGTACGTGTATCAGTGTATTTTTCTGTACTTTTTGCGCAGGCAAAGCCTGTTCACCCGCACGCAGCAAACAATGAATTAGATGGCTAATTAGTCTAATGAGTTCCAGAGGTGTTCTTTTTCCTGCACAATTACGAAGTGTTTTACGCAGCTCCTTGCGTATTGAGCGCGCATTTGTGCACCACCTATTGATTTCTATGGGGACTTTTGGTGCGCAGATGTGCAGGACATAAGAGTATGCCGCTTTTTTTTTTTTGCACAACCGAAATGCGTTTGAAAAATACGCAAATATGAATGAACCCATTGAAATCAACGGGTTCTTACTTATGTGTATTGCGTGCGCACATACGTGTGTGTGAAGGGGCCTGCAAAGTTGGTTTCACATATACCATCTGTTAGGAATGCTGCGTTCAAGAGGTGTTTTTCATCATATCTTTCATTCTTATTTTGTCATCTGCTGTGGTCAGATGTTTGCTATAAGTCAATATGGCAATATGAAGCACACTACAAACACTATTGTTTATGTACTTTTTCTCACTTTTTCCCACTTCTTTATCGTCAGAGGCATTTTTAATGCATTTTTCCCATATGCCTCCCTGTACAGAAAAATAAATGCCTGAAATAACGCACATATCAAAAAATGTCTGTATGATCCCCCCACCACCACTAAGGATGCATTCAAAAGTTTCATGAAAGTCATGTAACTTGTTTACAAGCCCAAATAAAGCACCACAAAAGAAGCGTGTGAAGGGTTCATTTAAAAAAAAACACCCCTATAGTTTTTGATGCTGTTTTTTAGAGCCAAAGTCAAAAGTGTCAAAAAGAAAGTACAGGACTGGATCGGGGGCCCAGAGGGCCCTAAGGGAGGCCATACGTGACAGGGTGGCTAGGGATCAGGATAAGATAAAAGGGTTAATGCAGCAGTTGTGTGTAAAGGGGAGGGGATGAGAATAGGGGTAAACAGGGATTGGTGGAGAGGGAAATATGTTAATTAAGGGGAGTAAGGTTATAAAAGTAGGGGGTTTGAGCCATAGCGCCATTTTAGGGGGAAAAAAAGGGAGAAGAGTCCTGCCCACCCTCCCAGAAGAGAGTATGAAGAGTTAGTGAGTTTGTTGCAGGTATTTTAGAGAATATAGTATTTACATGGGATTATGGGTGGAACTGTATTTTATGTCGTAGCAGCCTGTGGTTGGTGGGGGGTCCTTGGAGGCGAGTTTTTTAGATTTGGGTGAAGGGAGTTTGGTAGGTACCGCCTCACCTTTCAGACTGTTCCCCCTTTTATTTCATTGTGGTTGAGTCTGATGCTTTGGGTAAGGCCAGGGAAGGGACCACGGGTGGTCTGGATCATTTTTTGATATTCTAGCCTCCTATTGGGGGTACCTAGTGGTGTCTCTGAGCCGGGTATACAGTTGAAGGCAAGGTTCGGTTTTTATGGGTTTAAGCACAAGATCTTTGTGACCTCAAGGTCCTCCTCTCCTTATATAAAGGGGTTAATATGTATTTGTTCATTTGTGTTCATAAAATGGCTGCTGTGGCCAAAATATCCAAAAATAAATATGTCTAAGTGTATCATTGGGGGTATACAGTAATAGGTTGGGATGGGTCACAGCGGATGTGACTCTAGCATACCCGTGACACGGAAACCATAACAGAAGGACAACAAAAACTGCAGTAATATGCAGCCCAGCAGGGTTGTCCCCTCACACAGCATCATCACTGAACGGCTTCATCTAGACCAACGAGACCAACCAGTTCATATTTCAGGTCATTTTTTAATGGGCTCTTCCAAAAGTTAGCCATCGTTGTAGCTCGGGACGCTGCGCTGGCAATAACCACCCTGCATGCGTTCATCTTCCCATTGACATTCCTTTACATCTCTCGCCCCATATCACACCATATAAAACACTCTGCTACCAGGATACAAGTCGTCAGATCCGTCGGGCTCATAGAAGAACGGCCTTGAAGTCTGACACTTTCAGTATGAGGGGTGGAGGAAGAATACAGATTTCTATGATGTTCAGAGTCCGTAGAAAGCTGCGCTATAAGATCTGTTATGTAATACCAATCGTCTAATGCTTGTACCCGATGCGCGATGCTAACGTGCTGCAGCTAAGAAACAGCTTAAAGGGGTTGTCCCTCTAAAAATACTGTTTATAGTTAAACGCAGCCCATAATTCTAGGCATTTTTTGTATTTACACTTATTAACCCCATTTTCCTTTTTTTATGAATAACTTTTTTATTTTGCGAACTGCACAGCCATGTTAAGCTTGTTTTATTTATTTTTTTGTGGCGTGAGTTGTATTTTTCAGTGGTACCATTTAACGCACCATATGATTTATTGGAAAACTTATTTTTAGGCAAACTGCACACAAACCTTATGCAAATGTGAAATCCATTCTTTTGAGTGGACTCATTCACATGTGCAATTTTTTCCTCGCAGCATCAGCGCAAAGAAAAACAATCGCAGTACTAAGTTTAGGCATTGTTTTCAATGGGACCTTAAAGGTGGGCTCACACGGGTGTATGTGTATATGTGCTCGCTGTTGTGAGATGTATATTCGCTATGCAGGGCGCATGATCGCAGGCTATTGCATCCACATTGGCGCATTGTACTGAATTATACTGCACTGCGGGGACCCCCATGTTAGAGTAGGCAGAGCAGCCTACTTAGTAAGTGGGTCAGCTGACTTTGTAGGCCCCAATGCTCTCATTTACGCCCACAAAAACACACAGTTCACTGCGCAGTTTTAGCAAACAGGGGACTTTCATGAGCAATTGTTCACAAGAATAGAGCAGGTCGCTTTTTTCCCCGCACAATGATAACACTTGCAATCCTTTGACGTTCCTGAGGAGCGCAATATCACAGAAGTGATGCCAGGCATTGTTGAATTTCTTCGCATTGGCAAGAAAAATGTACATTGGAAACGCCATATTGGGCCGAGTTTCTCAGTCAATATCACGCTCGGCCGTGTGAATGAAACCTTAGTGCTTGTTTTTTATCGGACAACCTGTAGTTTTTACTTATAGCGAGCAGCATTATTTTTTCATCCGAAGAAACGGAAATCTGATGGAATGGAAGCAAACAGAAACCTTTCTGTTCGGTTTCCGTTTTTTTGAAACCTTATTGAAATCAATGGGGAAAAAATAGTTTTTTTTCTGTTTTATTTAATTTTCTTCTTCTCTAATAACGGAGCTGGGAGATGGAAACCCTGAACTGGCCCTAACACAGGAGTGAGAGTGGCCTGAGATGTCACTGGACATTTGTAGGAGAAGATCAGAGTTCTTTCAGAGACTTTCTTTCAGATAGTTTTCCTTTCCTAGTTGCCCACAATCTAAGATGTGACTCCTTTCTTCCTAGTATCTGTGCTTGATGTGTAGCGGCCGGAGCCGGCGCTGGCGCGGTCTTACAGTCCTGCATGCCTTGCCCTGACACCTGTGATGTCAAGCGCCACAAGAATGGAGTGGCTGCCCCCTACCCGCTCGCACATGGGCACAGTGTGATAGAAGCCCCCCCTTGTCTTCTCCTTCTCCAAAATTAGCAAATCAAACCATGCAAATGAAGCCACAAGGAGAGCCTTTTATTGTCGCCGGCCCTTTGTTTCCCACTTTGGAATTTGTTGAAAAGAAAGCTTTTGTTTCCCTTGGTAACTGCAGCCGAATCTGGAGAAAAGCGGACTTAGCGGAAGACAATGGCTTGTGACACAGCTTTAAACTTTATTAAGTCTGCCTTGGACCCCTTTTCCTCTCTTCAGCTAAATGGAAGCAAAGTTTGGCCGCCCCCCCGCTGGGCGCGTGATTGATGTGCTGAACATCTGAAGCACTTTTATGCCCAGCTTGCTCTTTCTGAGTGCATAATGTGTGAATACTCAAATAAGGTCAGCCCTTATCACATGTAATCTAGGCCTCAACACAGATCAGCAGTGACAGTCATACCCTGGAAGCCGCGCACAAATCGCCCTCCGCCGCACCGCGCAGCTTAAGGGGCTTTATTGCCAGAGATTCCTTCATAGCAGCTCATGTGCTGGAGGGAGAGAGGAGAAATAAGGGCGTACTTCTATAAAACCCCATCGCAGCGCAGGAGCTGTGAGGAGGGGACCCCAGCAAGCAGGGCTGGGGCGATGGATGTGCGTACAGAAAGAAGAGGAATTTGGAACTTTTGTGTGGAGAGGACTTGATGGGAGAAAACTTCGGGCGGATGGACACGGGCGTGTGTGCGCACACAAATTCTGCGATACGCAGTGAATAGAGCATGTTTTCAGTGGTTTCATTCTCAAGTTTTGTTTTTGCGTGCATGCTCTATTTTAGTGCACGTTTGCGCACCAAAGGTCCCGTAGTGGGGGGCGATCCGCTGCGCAATTTCATAGGAAATCAAACACATCTGGTACTAATTAGGCTGCGCACCCTTTAAAATCATGGAGGGACAAGTGAATGGTTCTTGGCAGCGCAGAAAGTACATTAAACGTGCAGATACACTCGTAATAGCACAATATTCACCGCGCAAGAACGCGATATCGCATGCATTTTTGTGCTTGCACTTGTGTGAGGTCCTTCAGACAAGCGTAAACACCAAAATGCCTGCGAAAGCGCAATTTTTTCGCGGTGAATGTTGCGCTGTCGCACGCTTATATGCATTCCTGTATTAATTGTGCTGCCCAGGACCTTCACATAGTCACAGGTGTGTTGATTTCCCCATGAAATTGCGCAGTTCATTGCACAGCTGCGCCGGTATCGAATGTGCACATAGACTTCTATGGTGCCTTTGATGCACAAATGTGCACCAAAATGTTGCGTTCTTTTCTTGAGCGCGCAAAAGTGAAAATAAATCCATTGAAAACAATGAGTTCTATTCTCTGTGCACGGCAAGCATAGATTTTGCGCACACAAATGCGCATGGAAACACGCTCGTGTGTTACACCACACAATATATACAGCAGATACGTCGTTGGCTTGTTTCACGAGAAATCCTTAAGTCGTTCACCTTCACTGCATAAGGGCAAAAACACACGTGGCATGCGCTAGTGCCCTCGCCGCTACGGAATGTATTAGCCCATGAACCGGATTTGTTTGACTATCCAAACTCCGCGCTAGTGCCCTATATTCAAAGTGGACAATTAGCGAACGAGCCAACGGGGATTTTTATGCTTGGATAGAATGAACGCCGAACAGAAGCGACTAATTTATTATTCATCGTTTAGTCGTTGGCCGCGTGTACACTGAATGACTTTAAATGCCGCCAACTTTCATTCACTTTCGCTCCTTTGAAAGCCTTTTGAATGAATCGTTCCATCTATAAGGGCCTTTCCATCTGATAGTCATGTGACTGTATCTCATTAGTCCTTTTATGAGGCGGATAATGGAGTGCCTGTGAATGAAGCATTGTCATTTATAGGGGCGGAAGATCTTGTGGTTTCTCTCATATGTTCAGTCCCAATATGGTGCTTGTTAGATGCATATATAGAGTTCATTATTGAAGGGGGCAATAAAACGTAGTGCAGTAAGAAGTATTTCTGTTCTGTATTGTAAAGATCTGCGTTAGAGCCGCTGGGCGCTGCCGCCACATTTCCACGCTGTTGTTAGCAGACGTGGAGTCGCACTTTATCGCTTCTATAAAACAATTAGGGAACCATCACTCTTGAGTTTAGATGATACAGATGTAGCAAGAGTCCGGATAACAAATACCACGTGGGCCACTTTATAGGAGACGGCATCTTAGTGTAATGCGCGGCACTATGTCACATTGATGGCAACACTAATGTCCCTCGCTAATTATTTCTGGACGCATCTGAAACAGTAAATGCCGTCTGACAAAGTGCCCCTCGGTACATTTGTTTCTGGGTCCCAAAGTGTTTGCCTAAATAATATATGATGTTTTGTACTCCATCCACGACCTATTGAGCAGCCCAGTTTATACGTTCCTTGAGTTATGGTGACAGTGAATAGACAGCAGTAATTGGGCTGAAACTAGGTAATATAACAACTGTTGGCACTTGTCTCCATTGGGGGATAAAAGGGAGGGGGGGGGGGGGGCTGTGGAAGAATTTGTTTATATGGAAATTAGATCTGTGCATTGATCTCTATGGATGTATCCGACATCTGGGAATGGGCACCACGTATGTAAGCAAACACTATTCTAGCAGCTCTGGGTCAGGTTACCATTCCCGCATCTCTGTATGCAGCTCAACTGTTTTGAGCGATCATCTGTCGGGCGTATTTGCGCACAGCAAATTGGTGCGTGCAATATGCCAAAAGTGGAACCCATTGATTTCATTCGGCTCATTTACATGCGCTCATTTTTCCTGCACTTTTCAGTTGTGCAAAAAAAAGGCAGCATGATTTATTTTCCTGCGCAACAAAAGTCCCCATAGAAGACAATGGGGATGTGCAAATATGCGCCAAATACGCTAGGAGATGCGAGAAACACTGTATAATTGCCCAGGATAAAAGAACACATCTGAAGCTCGTAAGGGTTTGTCACATGGGGCGGAAATACTGCGGAATGTCTGCAATGAAAATTTCGCAGCATTTCCACGTCCAAAACGGAGTCAAAATCAGAACCATTGGTGTGGATTTTGACTTTAAATCAGCTGCTTACCTGCAGACGATACGGCGCTCACCTCCAAAGTCTTCCGATGTCAGCGCACTTCTTTATCTGGTACCCGGCGGGCTGTACCTGACCAGCGGTGCTGTGCTTACTACAAGCTGCCGGGTAGCGGATGAAGGGGTGCGCTGACACCGGAAGACTTTGTAGGGGATCGCTGTATCGTCTGTGGGTACGCAGATGATTTCAAGTCAGTATCCGCACCAATGGATATGGAAATCGTGAGGAATTTTAGCTGCGGACATTCTGCAGTATTTCTGCCCGTGTAGATATACCTTTAGACTAATTAGCCATTTCAATTGGTGCATCTTTGTCTGCCGCATGCAAATGAACTTGCCTTGCGAGCGCAAAGAGTACAGTAAAATCTGACCAATATGTGCGCAAAAAAACCTTGTTCAGTCCGCAAATACGCAGTGCTCAGGCGAGTGCAAATACGCATCCACTCGTGTGAAGGGGTCTAAGAGTCTTTGCACGACCCTACATTATGGCTCCTAGCAATAAACCTCTGTAATGCAGGACACAGTATTGCCCTTCTGGCTTTGTGTTATAGACCTGAATGCCCTCCTGTGTCTCTCTATGGCTCCCTGCAGCTCTACTGTGCGGATGACTCCTAAACCTCTACAGATATTAGATTTTACAACAGGATCTACACCATTTACAGCAAATAGATGACAATGCCTACACGTTGCCCTATAAAGCCTAGGTTGAAACCAATAATGTACATTCCAGAAGCAGAGAATATTCACTAAGTTAAGTGGGTCAAAAATAAGTCTTATGTTGTACAATACAGCCGTATCTAAACTTTTAATCGCTTTTTTTTCTTAAATCAATAGTAAAAGCAAAAATAAGAACATTTGTGATATATTTTATTACAGAAAAATGCTTCTTTCTCCACTTATCAGCCACTTTCCCAACTCCCAGCCTCCTGCTCTGATCACTCACTTTAAATGTACGTATAAAATCGATGCCCAGAATCCGTACAAACAGCTCATATTACAGCTGCAACTCATGAAACTCTATGGAAAGGGGAGGGTGAGGGGTGGAAGGAGGTAATTTCTGGAGGGAGACAGAGGGACACACAGACTTTGCTGTGGCTTCTAGTAAGTGTTTTATCTCACCTCAGTGCTGGATGCACAGCTACACTACTACTGCGCCATACCTCCCAACTTCCAGACAACAGAAAGAAAGGCCAGTTCAGCTGCAGACGCCACAGCACATTCCCTTTTCACAGTAAACCACATCCTTTGTGTCCTCTCACAGTAATACTGTCTCTTACTGCAGTTATCTGTAGTGGCCACAGGTGGCATCATCTCAAATTAGAGGTGTCCGTTTTCATGTTTCTTCTCTATCTGGTCCCAGATCGCTATAAAAACTTCTTCCAGCCATGACACCCTTCCCATCCTACCACTATCTCCAGTGAACCTTTAATAATCCATCTATAACGCTATCACCATCCTTTGGCCCCACTTAGGTAGTAATAGTGCTCCCTACTATGGACCTACTGGTTTATAGCGTCCTCACTGTGAGCCCACTCATTTTTATTGCCCCCCCCCCCCCCCACCCCCCATTGTGGCCTCACTTTTATGTTCAGGCTCACGTTTATGTTCCCGTTCTGTGGCCCACTTGTTCATAGTGCCCTATCCTATTACTGGGCTCTGGTCCAGTAACTTCTGTCCAGCAGCAGTGTCACTTCATCACTCACATACTACTGCCAGTTGAACAGCACTCTGTATGTAGAATAGCTTCTCCCCCCTTCTGTTCTCAGTGTGTCCGGAGATGGGGGAGTAGTAGACAATTTTCCATACAGAGCACACTCTCTGACCAGCAGTATTATGTAAGTGGTGAAGTGACGCTGCTGCTGGACAGATTTTATGGGAATGGTCCTGGTGATGCTACAGGGGAAGGGAAGCAAGATAAGTTGGGGGACATGCTGCTGTATAATGCTCTCTATGATGCTGTTACTTATGGAGATTCTGCTCCCTTATGTGTGCTGCATAGGAAGGTATCATAGCAGTTAGTCTCCTCACGTAAACAGAAAGAGTGCAGCCAACCAATAATTGTTCTGTGCATAGCGATGGGCAAATTCCGATTGACATGCTTTGTCGACTAGTGCTCGTTTCAACTGGCTAAGGGCTCCTTCACATGGAAACGCGATTTTCAGCCGGCTGCATCACGGATTAAAATCGCATGAACGAGAGGCATCCGCTACCAAGTCACGGCTGCATCTCCCGTTTTCACACCCCCATCAGACGACCAGGCTGTGACGTATATACCGTTGGCCGGGGTAAGAGAGTTCAGCTCTGCCAAACTCCCTCCCCCTTTTTCCGCCACTTGCTGGCTGTCGACATAGAGAGAGGGCGAGACGGGGCGGGAGCTAGTGTGTTAAACTCCCTCCCCCTTGCTGCCGGGACACCCCTCTGTCATAATTTGAAAGGCTATTTAGCCTAATGAATTCAAAATGTGATCATTTTTTCATGGAATTGTGCATTTCCGTAACCATTGAAATATGCACAAAAATACAGCATCACCTATTTTTTTCGCACGCGTTTCATACGAACGCAAGAAGGGAAAGTGAGAACACACCCATTGAAATCAATGGGTTCTATTCTCTGTATTGTGTGAAGCAGCCCTTAGACATATAATATGATTTTGATTCGTAACAAACCTTCCCGTGACTAAACCCTGAGACCTCATGCAGTATTTTTTTCTGTCATTTTAAACTGCATGAAAAAATGCCAACATTTGGTAAATGTAGGGTGTTTTTTGTACTTTTTACATTTTTATTTAGTGCCATTCTGTAGATGTGTTTTTACTGTGGTAGCAGTTTTCCGGTTCTGTAGAGAAGCCTATAGGAATAATGCCAGAAAAAATGTCCTACCCAGAGCCACTGGACCCCAAACATTCCTTATATGTAAATGTTTTATATCTCTGTGTGGCTTTCAAAGTAATATCTGGCCGTGAAAAGAAGTAAAAAATGCATGAAGCAGTTCATTATATTTAACTCTTTATACCTCAATATTAAACAGTGCAAAAACTTTTTCAGATGTTGTTATTATTCTACAATTAGAAGTTTTATCCTTTAGGTTTTGCAGTGTGGGAGAAGTGAATCATCTTCTATGCAGAGTGTGTATTGCGTGGGGCTGGAGGGATGGGTGCAGTGGTGAAGAGGTTAACAAGCTTTGCCAAGATAAGGCTAGGAAGTGTATACAAACTCTCATCTGGGCAGTCAATCACAGCTTCTGTTTTTAGCAATGAAGTCTGGCTTGGGAACTCTTTGTTGTGTTTCCCCACGAGGTGATCAGTTGAGCTCTATGTGGTGACAGAACTTGCTTGTAACAGGCTTGATTTTCACATTCTCCTCTTCCCTGCAGACTGGTGAGAGGATCTGACAAGGCTGGAGACTTGGGACTAACTGCAGCAAAGAGAACACAATCCAGAACGTGGACTTTTCTATTCTCCAAGAGGATAAAGGCATCTTCCCTGCTGCATCTGCTGTAGGAATGGGCTGGTTTGAAGACCCAAGCTGGCAGCTGCATGTTTCCCTGATAATGCTCCTGTCTCTGCATACCAGAGGTAAGACAAACGTTACAATGTATCTAGTTGTCAGGGAAAGTAGGTAACAATGTTGCAAACAAAACATTGGGAACAGCGAGCACCCCTTGTGCCATGAGCACTGCTCCTCCGAAGCACTGAAGGCTTTTTAGGAGCCAAATATTTTTCTTTTTTGTTACTTTCATGTTTGTCAACCCCCAGGAAGTCATGTTTGGTGGTTCCTGCAGCAGTATGTGCTATCTCTGTGATACCCCAGAGAATAATTCGGAACATACTGCACATTTATTGAGAAATAACTGTTCTTATGACACAAGGGGCCAAACTAGTGATTGCTTGTTATGTACAAACTGGATAATATGCATTAAATCAACTCTCAAAGCTGTGTCTGCTTACATTCCCCACATGTCAGGATGGTAGAAATTCACATCAACTTCTCTTTTATCTCCAGAGTAAAAAAAAGGCTTTTTTCCCCCCATGAATTAGTATGTCTCGGCAGACACTACGGGGTTCCTTGATGGAAAAGCATTCTCATTCCCCCTTTGAAACACACACTGTGTTATAGAAGTGCAGCCTTAACACTTTGTAAAAGTTTATGGGACCCTGTTTATTGGACCCTGTTTCCCAAATCCCATTCTTTCATGGAGAGATATTGATGAAGACCAAATCTTCTGCCATCACTGTATCATGTTCTGGAATGTTGGGTCCACAGAATTGGATATGTTTTACATGTAAATACGCTGCTTATGATTATAACTCTTATTTGAATCATCATTCATTATGACAGTAGGAAGATCAATGTATGAACGTTAACAAAAACATAGTAGCAGAATTGGTTACATAAGATTGTGTGTAAAAATACTGCCTGATATGCAGTATGTCTAAAACAGTGAAACTGCTTGGGAAAGATCATCATTGTAATAGTATCTATCTATGCATCTATCTAGCTATCTCATATCTATCTATCTATCTATCTATCTATCTATCTATCTATCTATCTATCTATCTTATATCCATCTCATATCTATCTATCTATCTCATATCTATCTATCTATCTTTCTCATATCCATCTATCTATCTATGCATCTATCTATCTATTATCAATTTAGGTATCTATCTAGGCATTATCTTTCTAGCTAATTATATATCTAGGTATTTATCTATGTATCATCTATATATCTGGGTAGGTATCTATCTATCTATCTTATAACTATTTTGTCAAGGTATTATCTATTTATGCATCTATCTATTTCTTTAATTATATATCTATGTATTATCTATTTAAGTGTCTATCTAGGTGTTATCTATCTGTTATATATCTATGTATTATCTATCTATCTATCTATCTATCTCATATATATCTATCTGTCTCTCTATCGATTATCTGCCTATCTATCTAGCTGGTATCTGTCTATGCATCTATCTATCTATGTATTATCTATTTAAGTATCTATTTAGGCATTATTTATCTATCTAATTATATATCTAGTTATTATTTATCTATGTATCATCTATATATCTAGTTAGGTATTCATCTATCTTATAACTATCTGTCAAGGTTTTGTCTATCTATCTATCATTTCTCTAATTATATATCTATGTATTATCTATTTAAGTATCTATCTAGGTATTATCTATCTAATTATATATGTAGGAATTATTTATCTATGTATTATCTATGTATCTGGCTATCTATCTATCTATCTATCTATCTATCTATCATTTCTCTAATTATATATCCATGTATTAACCTTTTAAGTGTCTATCTGGGCATTATCTATCTATCTATCTATATCTGTTATCATCTACATATTATCTATCTCTCTATCTGTCAAGGTATCTATCTATCTATCCATCTATCTCATATCTATCTATCTATCTATCTATGCATCTATCTGTCTATCTATCATTTCTCTAATTATATCTATGTATTATCTATTTAAGTATCTATCTAGGTAATATCTATCTAATTATATATATAGGAATTATTTATCTATGTATTATCTATGTATCTGGCTATCTATCTATCTATCTATCTATCTATCTATCTATCTAGCTATCATTTCTCTAATTATATATCTATGTATTAACCTTTTACGTGTCTATCTGGGCATTATCTATCTATCTATCTATCTATCTATCTATCTATCTATCTATCTGTTATCCATCTACATATTATCTATCTCTCTATCTGTCAAGGTATCTATCTATCTATCCATCTATCTCATATCTATCTATCTATCTATGCATCTATCGGTCTATCTATTTTTTCTCTAATTATAGATCTATGTATTATCTATTTAAGTATCTATCTAGGTATCTATCTAGCTATCTGTCTATCTATCTATCTATGTATTTTCTATTAAAGCATCTATCTAGGCATTATCTATCTGTCTATCTATCTATCTATCTATCTAGGCAGTATCTATCTATCTATCTATCTAATCTATTTATCTTTCTCATATCTATCTATCCATCTATCTATCTATCTATCTATCTATCTATCTATCTATCTATCTATCTATCTAGGCAGTATCTATCTATCTATCTAATCTATTTATCTTTCTCATATCTATCTATCTATCTATCTATCTATCTATCTATCTATCTATCTACCTATCTATCTACCTGTCTAATGATATTGCATAATGTATAACATAATTATGCATATAGATGTACACTATCAATTAGTAGGTTCAAATTTTGATAGATGATTGATAGAAGAATGTTGGCCATAACACTTGGCAGTTGACCAAGAAAATAATTATGTAGTTCAGTTTATTTTTGTAACCCAGCAATATAATTTCCCACAAAAGCCATGCTATAGGCATTTCTGCTGTGTATCATTAACTTTGAGCACTGATGCTAATTCACTATTGTTTAGGAAGTATATTATGGTAACTTTATGCCAAGGAAATAATATATTTCAATCATATTTACCTTAAAATTAATTTTACTTGATCATGTAGCACAAGTTTTTTTTAAAATATTTCTGAGCCAGGAAATGTGCATGTTTATTTCTTATTATATAATTAAATTATTATTTTATAACTTTTATTAGTTTCCCAAAAACTTGAATCGTTGAACGAGTTTATCCAGGGCAGTATCAGTTTGTGATGTATTACTCTATGAGACCATTAAGATTATTCATAGGTCATATTTATGTATCATTTCCTGCATGAAAGGCTTGGGTAGGCTGTGCTTCTACTACTGACAGAATACTATGCATGCTTTTTGTTGGGTCATAGAAGTCACATGTTTGCACTATTTTTATATTAGCAATGAAGATTTGACTTTACCAATAGTTATTTATAACTCTATGTTTACTTAATCTGCCATATCTAGAATAGACAAGTAAAGTCTTGGGCTGGCCCACCAAGGGTCTAGAAGATGCAATGTTAGTCCTGGGGTTGGACTTAATAGTGAGGGCTCTTGTACAAGACAATCCTATCTGAAGATAACTTTGGAGAAGATTGATGAAGCTACTGATATACACAAAATAGCTATCGGTTGAATACTTGTCCAATTGATAGCTACTTCCCCGACCTCTGCATTACATGCATGCTCGCCTCACCTAAACATGCCTGTTTATTTCAAGGTGGCAATTTTCTGATAGTGTACTATCTCACAGCAGGAAAAAAGGATTGAATTTGCTGAAATCCAACATTTTCGATCCTCTTTGCCCTTCGACATCGGAAGGGAACAATCAGTAGGCCTCTGTGCACATTGGAATATCAGTGAATCCCCACATGTAATGTGTGTGGGCAACATTAAAAGTAAACACATGCATGTTCTATCCTGCTGTAGGACGGGCCGCATAACTTTTGAAAAGTTTAACCTATATGTGCACTTTTTGAAATGTCTATGTTTTCGTACAGCAATATAACAACTATAAAGGTGGCCTTTGACATGGGTTACCATAATAGATTTAGTTGGATTACAGTTGGAGTAACCAAGGCTGTGCACCATTTCTGAGCTGTAGATCTGAATGTAGGCTCAATCCTCTTATATTATTTGTGTTAAATTATTGTTTTGTTGATCTGGTGAAGAGTCACATTTAATGACAAACGATTTAAGATGACTCAGTCCTCTCAATACATTGTGTAAGATGTAAGGGAAGATCCAGTTCATATGCTAATTTATCACTAGAGAAAAAGCCTCTGCGATTTCATATTGTTCAGTGGAGCTCTCCAACCTCCATCTACATTGTAAATTTGCCTCTTAAGCTGACGTTTTAAGCTCATTTAAATCACAAATTCCCAATCAATCATGTTCCTTTTCTAGTAGTGCATGGCAGCTAGAGTAGGACCGGACTCATCATTCACCTCCTCTTTTCAGTGTATTGTTGTGCTGTGCGGTGCCTCTGCATCCATAATGAGGATGGGAATCTGCCTAGAAGATGTTCTTCTCTTGTTTGTATTCTATGTACAGTGTGAAATGTGAATGCCGCGGTAAATAAAAATTCCTTTAATGGAGAGAAGTGCTCTAATCATTTGGTGGGTCATACATGCACATCGACTTCGAGCGTGGAAACCACTTTCAAAAGTGCTGTGCAGTTTTATTTGTCTGATAGAGTAAAAACTTTCCCATTAGGACTCGTATGGCCTGGTTAGGCTTTCTTGTTTTAGACTTTTTGTTGACTTGAGCCTTCCAAAATATTAGTCAGATGTTTGAACATGAAGTCTCATAGAGGTATATTTACAGCAAAAATCTCCATCCATCAATGTGGCAGGATGTTCATGTCAGTAGTATTCTACTGGAGCATCCCCCCCTCCCCCACACCTTATTTTGTAGTTCAACTTCTGACTTCATGACCTTTTGGGATGCCTTTTTTCACAGTTCTGTCAAATTAAGTCTGTTTTTTTTTTTACCTAGTAATATCAGTGAACGGGTCAATGTTCTCTCAGTCAATCTAAAGGAAAATTCCTTTAAACTGATATCAATGAGACCTTAGAGGTGCTAGATTATCACATTTTCTGGATTATCAGACAGTACTAGGATAGGGCACATTTATGGGTTGGGGACTTTCAGGAAGAAGGAATAAAATAAAACGTTAGTATAAAATTTACTACTCTAATTTTGTTTCCAATTTGAGGAATTTCCTAATTGGTTGTCTAGGCTCAGTCGTATGCTTCATATTGCAGTTCTGTGGTGAAAACTAACGTCCGACTCTGGATTATCAGTTGCTACATAAATGGAACTTCACAGAACTACTATGTTTTTATTAGATGCTCAGGTACAAATTGTTCAGTTCTCACATTATAATCAGAGTGAGCGCATAAAAGGGCAGTTAAGGAGTGAACTGATCATTTCAAGTTTACTTTGCCGAAGAGGAAGTTTTACAATGTCTGCTAATGATGATTTCTGCACTGGGTATAATTTATAAACCTGCAAGATTTCTGTAAGAATCACCATTAAAAATATTAAGTGTTGTGGCCTAAGCTTCGTCCACACCGGCATTATGGCCAGTCCATTGGGATCTTCCGGATATTTGACAGCAAGAACAGAGCAATCCTCAGCAATATTCTTGGTATCAGAAATAGCAGAAACCTGATTAACCCCGCAGACTTATAATTGGCTCCGTCAAGTTTCTGCTGTTTTGATAGCAAGAATATTGATGAGGATTGCTGTGCTCTTGATGTCATTTATACAGAAAAGGCCAATTTAATGGTATTTGTCTGAAAATGGATTTATGACAATTCTCATGCCTATGTTAGGGTGGTTTCACATCTGTGCTGGGGATTCCACTTTCCTGCTCTGTTTGGGAAGCAGGAAAGGGAAATCCCCGTGGCCAAATGGTTGCATCTCTGTACAGAACCGAAAGTTGCTGGACGAACTCCATTGACTATGGTGTCTGCCCGACTTCTGCCCAGATGCACGACTTTTGGACGGAAGAAAAAGAGTTGTATGCAGTCGTATCTGTGAAGGCCGCTCCGGCCGGGGGTTCCGGCGCAGATGTGAACCCAGCCTTATGAATAGAAACCATGATGGTATTGTGAGCAGAACCTTACATTTTATCAAAAGTAGTTACTTGCTGTATTTCACGTCTCACTAAACAGTGCACAACATGTTTGAAGTTGCACATTGATATACTTCTTATATGCACAAGTTTTAGCATCACCCGGGAGTGACATTGGCTTGATGCAAACATGATTCCCTCACGATGAAAGAACGGCCATGATACAGTGATTTCATTAGGAAATGATTACATTGGCAGAAATATTCCAGTTATGTTTGTCTGTCAGCGTAGACCAGTTCCAGCTCTCAACACTCTTCATCACTTCAGATACGATTCTCACATACAGCTGACTTTTGTCAGTGATTATCCAGTAAATGTGATGATGGTCCATACATGGTACAGTCAAATCATGAGTGAAAGGAACTTTCCTTAGTGGATTTACTGTAGAACTGCGTTGAGGATCTGTGCATATCATCACTTGTCCATCAAAATGATAAAATGAATTCATATGGTTGGAAAAAGGCTCATATTTCATGACCTTTGCCATTATAATATTTGTAATGCCAGCAGGACTTGAGTTAGAAACCATTGACTTTCAACATAGAAGGCCGGAAAACTAATGTTTTCGGACAATAGCTAGAACCATTATAGAACACAGTAAAATATTACAAATTAGTGTATTGCTATGATCAGTGGTAAGATTTGCCCTGCATTCAATGGGAACAGTATCTGCAATATCAACCAAGGTTGCTGATTCCAGATCTATACACCCTGACAGTAGGCTGGAAAACAGCAGATCATCAGGGGTCCCGAGTGATGGACTCATGTTGATCAACTATTGATCATCAGTAATTTAGAAATGGACAACCCCTTTTAAACTATTCATGACATAGCTACAGTTCTGATTCAAGTGAAAGGCTGCTGCACAGTGTACTGAGCCATGTGTTTCTGGTACATGGCAGCTATAGACACAAACACAGTGGTGCCATTGACCAACTGATTGCATCCGATCTATTCTTGATAACCTATCTTGAGGATAGTTCATCCATAGTTTAACCTTGGGTCAGTGGCGTAGCAAGGTCAGGTGGTATCCTGTGCGGAAAGTTTTTTTTGTCACACACCCCCTTCCCCCCAGACCTGTACAGTGAAGCCTATCGTCTGGCACTGGACAAGCTGCTGTCTGGGGGTCCCGAAGTGCTGCAGGTCTTTCTGCAGCGGTAGAAAGTGCTGGGATTCCTGTCCGAGGCCGCAGAGATCCTGAGCTGTGCCGCCTCTGTCTAGAGTGGGGAGGACTAGGGCTCAGTGTCAGCCTCTATGGATTGCTCCTCCAGGACAGCGGGCACGAGTGGTGGAGAGTGAGAGGAGCGGATGGCGGGCAGTACCGCAGCTGAGCCATCACCCCCCTCAGTGATTGCACCCAGGACGTCTCGTACCTGCTGCACCCCCCTTCCTACACCACTGCCTTGGGAAAATCCCTTAGTCACCACTAGAGGAAGCTTACAAGCTTTCTATAAACTATTTATGCTTGAAACTCAATAATAAAACATTATACAGCAAACACCACCAGTGGTGGCTGTATGCAGAATTTTATCATTGGACTTTACTTTGATGCAGGGGATTTGGAGCTCTGTATCAGAAAAGTGAAGCGCTCATTGCAAAATATATATGAAGAGAAATTGATTTTAGGGTGCGTTCACATAATAGATTTGGTGCAAATTTTCTGCCGTGGAAACTCTGTGCCAAATTCCATGTGAAAATCCGAACAAATATTGATGTGGATTTTGATATGGATCGGCAGCAGACCTTACCCTTTTAATTGAAAGGGCAAAATCTTCCACAAATCCGCACCAAAATCCTCAGTAATAAAATCTGCCCCCCGCAAGGTGTTCATAAGTAGAAAGATAAGTCATCAACACCATAAAACTCCTCATCATTCCTATAGAGGGCCCGTTCTTATCCGGTCTGTTCATGGAGCAGGCACATCATGAAGCTGGTGCCGAGCACAGTTCCCATGGAAAATCTTTCACTTGTGAAGAGAAATAAAAGTGTATACCTGGTGTTCTTTGCATATTTAAACAAAATCTAACTTGCTCCATAAAGTGGTTTGGCATATAAAGTGAACACCGTATTTTATTTCACTGGTACTTGAATAAATATTTTAAATTGCGCATGAATATTGACAACATGGTGGCTCATGAATGAGCAATTTACTGCTAATGTTATTTACATAAGGGTCTGGCCACCAGCCAAAGCCGTAAATGTTGGATGATACTAAATTTAAACATATAGGTGATATCTGCAATAAGGGGTTTATTTTAAGAAGGTTTATGGAGTATTTTTCCTGGACGGGACCGGCCAAATAACAGCTGAGCGGTTTGTGTGAAGCCTCACCGGCCTCGCCGCTCTCTGAATACCATTTATTCATAATAAACAATTTACTGTAAATAACTGTTTAATACATTGAAAGGCTTGGATTTCATGGACATGCACGGTTCAAATCAAATTTTCATGAATCTGTCATCTGCTTCGTATGCTTAGCCTAATTTGTTAGAGCAAATCATGTACTCAACATCTGGCATTGTGGTCGGGCGGCTGAATTTTATTTGAAAATCTAAGTCTATGTAACTTTTGTTGCCCGCATGACCATCTGCACCTTGGGGCTGATTCAGACAAGCGTGTCCGATTTCAGTCATATGCGTTGTGTGTGTCCATTTTTTACACCCCTGTGTCATGCGTTTTTTTTTTTTTTCTTGCATGCAAAAATAGAAAAGTGGCCAAATTTTTCTTGCAGCATTTCTCAGCAATGTTCAGAGTTTTTGTTCACCTATTGACTTGAATGGGTGACTGTCATCGAAGAGGTCAACCAGAATAATACATGCTGTGATTTCTTTACAAACCATGTATAACCCCATTCAGGGGCGCAGCTAAAGGCTCATGGGCCCGGGTACAAAAGTTTATTTTGGAGCCCCTCAACTTCTCTTAACCCCTTAACGCAGAGCTCCAGGTCCCCATTGCAAAATCTGTAACAGGGCTCCCAACTATAATGCTTTATTCATAGTACTGGGCTCCCTACATGGAGAAGAGAGGCCTTATGGGCCCCCTAAGGCTCCTGGGCCCGGGTGCAAGCGCATCCTCTGCATTCCTTATAGTTATGCCAGTGGCCTCATTGACTATAATGGGTTAATGTGCTGTCTGTGTGCAATCATTTGCAAATAGGAATGGCACACAGATGTGAATATCACCTGTGTGAATAAACCCTTAAAGAAATGTTGTAGCCTGCTTATTTTGTCCATCTGTAGTTGCTTGTGTAGGCACCATGAAGAAGAAGAATGTATGTCCAGTTTGGCTACACATATGGCTTATTTTTCTATCTATACAATATCTGTAATTTTTCAACTGATGTTTTTTTATATACCAGAGGTACAATTTAAGAGCCGTAATAATGCATAGCTGCTGGGAGCCTTAGTCATGAAATTATATCAATTCAAACTTGTACCCAATGTCATTGCCGTGGCTGTGCCATTATGCTACGGCCTCTACATGAGCTTTTAATTGCACACTATGATGTCTATTCTAATATAATATAACCTATAATGGTAAAGGGATTCTCTGAGTTTAGAAAAAAAAACTTGCTTTTAAAAAACAGCTTCACTTTCATACAAAGACTTCTTTAGTATGTATTACTTCTGTTTAACCTGTTTATCTTGTTTCTGCAGCCTGACATAATAATGCATCAAGGGCCTAGGTAGTTAAGGCACCTTGATGTACAGGATGTTAAGGTGATTGTGTGACAATGTAATCATCCAGCAAGAGGTTGGCTGTAATATATTGCTGTACTCTTGCCGTAAACCTTCCAAGATCGGAGAAAACTAGCTAACTGTCCCAATGCCACATTAAAGCGCTATACATGATAACGGAAATCCTATTATCCATGATCACCAGTCCCAGCGACATCGTTTCTGGGGATGGCATCACTATGGGGAAATCCTGAGACCAGGTCATGGCTGTCTTTTTTAAAGGGTTGTTATGGCCAATAGCATGCTGCCAATGTAGGCAGACCACATGGCTGCTATGGAGTCCATAAGGCAGGGGACCCTGAATGTCCAGCTGAACAAGATTCACTTACATTCAGGCTGCCACAGAAAGGGGACAACAGTGCTTTGTGGAACCATAAAGAGGGCATACCCCTATTTTATGAGACCACAGAGAGAACAGTATTAGGGGGTCATAGAGGAAACAATAATACTATGGGGGGATCACTTGTACTATGGAGGGCACAGAGGGGAGGCTAGTACTTTGACGGGGCACTAGTACCTTTGGGAGGTTACTAAGAGGTTTATTGAAGGTAGTGGCCAGATGGTAAGAGTGCACAGAGACTAGTTGTGGCCGGAAGAGACCTTCATGGTCATCTAGACCGAGATAAGGAGCAAGACAAACGGCAATAAGAAAGACACGACCTGTGATCACTGGAAGGAACTGCAAATCTCTATCACTGTGTAGAACAGGTCGATGACTATTATATGATGTCTGTATTATTTAAAGGCATCTTAGAGATGAGCCACTATATTTAAACCCATCATGTTATAGATATACTGCCTCTAATATAGGTTTTTCATGGGAGGGGTAATTCTAAGTTTTGCTTTGGGGTCTGATGATTTTTATGTATGCCTATGGGTATGGCAAACTAGCCCTGGGTATGCACAGATATAATATTCTAGCATATTTAAATACAGTGTACCAGTATATTGTAAGAAAAAAAAGGTTCAGTGAAGGTCCCTTTTTTGGGAATAAAAAAATGATAGAAAAACAAAATGACAGAAAGGACAATTGTTTTAAAACAACATACACACAGTAATACAGTATAACTCAAACATGCAGTATATAATATTTCCATAACCATCAAATGTACAATAATATACAGACTTATTGCATGACAGCGTGGACAATGTAAAAAATTAAAGGGAAGAACTATTGCAGAATGGTGCTTTTTCTGCATGTTCCTATGAAATTAATAAAAATGTAATTCTGACATATATGCAACAAAAAATGGAATAATTAGAAACTACAACTTGTCCCACTAAAAATACGAAATTCATTGATTCCAGAACAATAAGATCAAAAGTAAAAAAAAAAAGGGTTGTCCTGAAGACCAAAAATGGCCCGGTGTGTAAGGCATTAACCAACATATATCTTAGCTGAATAGTCATCCATAACAGACGGAATATGTCCAGTACCTCTTCTAATGTGTGCGTCACCAGCAGCTCTGCAGTAGGGAAGATGAAGCAATAGTGTTGTCACAGCTGGCGCTCACACCTGTTGCCTGGCGGTCACCTGAACCCATTGGTTTGCTGGCAAGCAAGCTTGATTTTCACCAGTTTCTCCTAAAATAAACTGTTTGAGTCATATGATTTGCTTGCCCATGTTCCAGACGCCTATCTCTATCATCTAACTCCATTGAGTTTATTGAAACAAAGTTGAATAAAAGTGTCTTACAAACGACCGTGGGTCAGCTCATGTTTCCATTCTCATTTTATTAGACCCAGATGTCACTTTTCACACTGTCAATTGTCAACGTCTCCAAGGCGCTCCTTCCCTTTGGTTTAAGTGGTATAGTTTTCGTTAAACTCCCCTGCTTTATTTTATTAGTAAAAATGCAATGACATGGGTAAGTTTTAGATTTTCGTTTTCTCATGGAATTCTGGGACACAAATATCTGATGAAATGTGTCAGAAAATGTGCAATGTGTCGCAGTGAAGGGATGTGAAAGACGGACACCATTTCCATGTGTAATGGACTAGATCCCTTTCATAGTGTTGAATACTGGCCTAGATGTATAAAAGTATATATCAAATGTCTATAGTAACTACATGTTAGGCTGAAAAAAGACACATGTTCATCCAATTCAGCCCATTGTTGATCCAGAGGAAGGCAAAAAAAACCCAATGAGGTCAAAGCCAATTTTCCCCATTTAAGGAAAAAAAATTCCTTCCCAACTCCAAGTCTGACAATCCGAATAATCCCTTGATTATTAATGGTAACCGTTCTGAAGTAATTAACAAATAATATTATAACACTCAAGAAAGGCGCGCAGGCCCCTCTTAAACTGTTTTATCGAGTTCGCCATACGGTCTGTACTTGTAGAGATATTGGTGAAGAGCTGGGTAAAAAAAGGGATAAAAGAGGCAAATGTTTAAGTACTTATTTATTTAATTTCCTGTTTTAGGGTTGTCACATCTAAATTATAATGTTGCCTTTTATAAATCTCATCTAATTTCTAGTTTCGCTTGCTAGAGGGTATTGTGCTCACATTTGTACTTTTTTAGCATTTCAATAGCTTGAAGAGTGGAGTTTTATAAAAAGAGTCTTACAATAAAGTCTTTGGTGACTTAAGGTGGGTGGGAAGTCTGAAAAGCTTTTGATGGATACATTCAGCCCCCAGGCCACCGGTTGGACTGCTTTGACTTGACTTATTATTATAATCCAAAAATCCCGTTTTTTCAGATGTTCAGAATAATTTTCCAGCGACTCCCCAGCTGGTGGGATCAAGGCTGAAGGAGAATGTCTCAGAGTTAACAAAGAAATAAGACCCTTCTGTTTTATACGTATATGTACTGTATATATGGTCAGTATTTATAATCAATTTAGGGAGTTTCTTCCAATCTGAGTCTGAAGTCAGCCTTGCTCAGTGAATGGCCAACAGCATATACTGTGTTCACATGTGAGGCCAACCAACTGTGCGCGAAACACAGGGGATAGAACCCATTGATTTCAGTAGGTTCGTTCTCATTTCCATCTTTTTGCGTGAGCTTTTCTCGCGTGCACAAAAAATAGGAGCTGCTCTATTTTCCTGTGTATTTGTGCACCGATGTTCCTATAGAAGTCTATGGAAGGTGCGCACACAATATATAGGGGGATGCGTGAAACTCAGGGAAGAGAACACATCTGGACCTCATTAGGCTAAATAGCCTTTACAATTAGGGTGTACACGTGCAAATGAACTGGCCATGAGTGCGCAAAAAAAGTACAATTCTATGCGCAGACACGTACCAAATCAGTTTCATTATTCTTGTTCACTTCGCAAATACGTTGCGCTGAAACGTGCATATTTGCGCATACGCTGGTCTGAAGCCGCCCTCAGCATGTAGAGTAAACTCCTAAATGAAAAGGTTGGACAGTCTGAATATTTAGGAGTCGGCGTTTATTTACGATGATGTGATGTTATGTATATGAAGAAAGTCGCCTTGGCGCGGTGTGCGACATTCATATTCTAGCACTTTAACAATCTGCTTAGGACTACGTAGTCATTTAGAAGAGCTTTAGACCTAAAGCTGGACGATAAGCGACAGCAGTGGGGTCCTGAACGCATCGCTGCTCCATGACAATACCGCGGCTGACATCTTTATGAGGTTTATTTTTGGGACACGGTTTTTGTAACCACAGACACACATGTTGGGGCTTTTTTTGTAGAAGCAAAATCCCAGGACACGTTACATATTATAACTCAAAACACATTTTATTGTTTAAAAATACCATGTTGCACAACTAATCTTCCCATTTATGGGCAGGAATTGTCAACTATCGGAGCTCTGAAGTTCTGTCCAGTTATAACATAGCAAATAAATGAAAAAAGTTCATGAAGGTTCCCATGGCTTACTGCAGATCTTCACACATTTAGGGTCCTTCACACGGCTGTGTTTGCACCCGCTAAACACAGAGAGCAGAACTCATTGATTTCAATGGGTTCATTTCATAATCTTGTTTTGCGTCCGCAAAAAAATAAGGCCTACTTTATTTTCTTGCGTTTTATGCAGCAAAGGCCCCATAGAAGTCTATGGGAGGTGTGCAAATACACAAGAGGAAGGGTGAAACACTGCGCAAAATGCAAGAAAAGAAGACAGCTGGACCTCATTAAGCTTTAATAGCCAATACATTCCATGGAAACGGAGTGTTGAGCTCTTCTAAACTGGCACTGCTTGCGCAAATATTACAGTACTATGCTCTGACACGCCAACAGGCTGATTACATGGCTCTTCAAACATTCATGCGCAGTCACGCTGCGCTCCGCCAACCGTATTTGCGCCAACGCTTGTGTGTCTCTGCCCTTATACTGTTTGTAAGTATGTATATGGTAAGAGGACATGTAGTCATTTTGTTCACAGGGAACATTAGTTTGTGTGAAAGAATGTTTAGTGTGAATAGCCTTATAGAGGCCATGTGTTGTCCGTGTGCAGTTAGTGGAATACATGGACAGAACACGGCCCAGATATGTGGGCATCTATATGGGCCCATAAGATAGTGGAAAAATAAAACTTCATAGGAAACCTTCATGCTGCTCTGTAATGAAAACGTCTGTTGGTATTTGATGCCACCAGTGGTTAGGGCAGCATAAAACGCTTGTGAATAGGTTGTCTTAACACCACTGCTGTGGGTGCGCTCTGCTGCTATTGCAGCTCAGGCAAATTCAAGTTAATAGGGCTGGGAAACAATTTCATACTCTGACCATAAACTGGCTTTTGCTTCCCTTCTGACTTTGTTACCTGCCTCATCCCTCTGCACTGCAAACCGAGACCTCCCGTTGCTGACTCCTGGCTCTTTCTTCACTACTCTACAGACCTGCAGCTACCACACCTGAGGCTCCACCCTAGTGCCTGAAATCACTAAAAATGCTAAGAGAAAGAGACTGAGAGGCACACACAGCGGCATTGCTGCTGAAGGCTCTATTATTTGTCTTACAGTATTTCAGCTCCACTGCTCAATACTGCTGTATAATGTCCTCAATCCTGCTGCTTCTGAGGGTATGCTATAGATAGATAGGGGAACAGAATCTCCTCTACTTTCTGTATGCAGTCTATTGGAGACATCATAGCAGCCAGTCTACACCCATGAACTTAGGAAAAACTAGCAAATAGAGATATAGTTGACAAGAGAAAAAATACATGTACAAGTCATATAATGGTTAGAAATGCTGCTATTCCTCACCTACTCACTTGGCAGCTTTTTCCGAAACGCCACCTGAAAAGACAGGTACAGATAAGAAAGGTACCATGGTGTACCGAAAACACTGAGTACATATTGCGTCCATGGCATTATGAATGGTCACAATGACTAGTACTAGTAGAAGAAGCATCGTCCGGAAGCATTTCCGAAGACAAGTACAAAGCGGAGCGGTTGCCAAACCAGTCAGATTACTCATGTGCCAGCGGCTCTTTGAAAAATGAAGATGACGATTTCAGCTTTTCCTATGTGCTAACCTTGCTGAATCTCCACCATTGTGTCCTCATCACGGAGACGCTTCTTTATTTACAGAGATGTCGATTTGCCTTAACGGATGCTCTGTATATGGGACTTCACTCGGAAGTCTTCATTCTCCAATTATTGTGACTAGCGTGAGGATTAGATGACAATTAGCTGCCATTCTTTACAGAAATCCAATTAAGCCCACCGGCTTTCACTCTTCTGCTGACTACGTTAGAGTATATACAGTAATGAGTATTTTCTTTTTAAGATTCAGAAAAGTTAATAGACATTTGAAATGCAACATGTCATACCGAGAGTGTGATATTAATTACACCCACCGTATATTTAGGTCAGTGCTATGGGGTATAACATTATTTACATGCTGTATTATAAACTAGATATGTGGAACGGATGACGTGTCTATGATGTTGTCCTGGAAGAGTCATTATTATTACCCCGAGGAGAGCATTGTCCTGTCATAATAAAAAAGAGCAGGTCAGCCGAGACGTGAAAGTGCCTTTCACTGTCTGGCTTCCTTCCTCATGCTCTCATCTTAGAACCTGTGAAAGGAATTTGCATCTCAGCTTTATAAGGGCCTTTCCTGTCAGCAGCAGGGGAATATGGGTTATGTCCTCCTAACAAAGGCCAGATCTGTTGTCAGGTTTGACTTTCGGAACGGCTGCGTTATCAAAATACACTTTTTAATGGACTTCTTTTCTAAGAAACACCTGTTCTTTCCCCGATGTTGTTCCAAGACACACAATCAACAGAGACAGCCAAGCCGAGCAATGCTTAGTATTAAAATATATGTGATGCTGTTTTCTTTCAGGCGGTTTCAATCACGGACTATTCTTGATAAAGTTATTCAAGGTCATTTTATCAGCACAACATAAAAATTGAGTAGACACAATACATTCCTGCTTGTACCAAAGCAATGTCTAGTCATCTGATTTAAGAGGATAATTGGCATAATGTCTCAACATTCCTTTATATACTTTCATTTAGTGCTGCTTTTGTTAATGCATAGTATTTCTTTGTAACTTTTCTCACATTTAAAGGGGTTGTTCAGTTGCAAACTGTTGGTGGCCTAGCCATAGAATAGGCATTAAGTAATAGATTAGTGGGGGTCTGCTACTTAGGAACCCTACCAATGAGCTATGTGCCAGGCCAGTGCATTAGTACACTGAGCTGATTTCTGCCGGAAGCAGACAGTGCCGTTCCTACTTTAGTGGCCAGACTCGATAATACAAGCAATGTTTCCATTTAAGTGAATAGGAGCTGTACATGTAATACCTACATAGTATGTAAGGCTGAAAGAAGACATATGTCCATCCAGTTCAGCCTATTACCCCTCCAATGTTGATCCAGAGGAAAGCAAAAAAAACGCAATGAGGCCGAAGCTAATTTTCTCTATTTAAGTGAAAAAATTCCTTCCTGACTCCAATCTGGCAATCGGAATAATCCTTGGATCACCGACCCTTTTGAAGTTAATAATGGTTATAACATAATATTGTATCACTCAAGAAGGGTGTCCAGGCCCCTCCTGTACTCTTTTACCACGTCCTGGCCACTGCAGTGGGAATGGAGCTGCCTGCTTCCTGCAGAAATTGTCTCAGTGCACAAGCTCATTGGCCTAGCAAACAACTGATTGCTAGTGGTCCTGGGCAGCAGACCCCTGCCGACCTACTTATTATGGCCTAGTCTATGGATAGGCCAGTAATGGTTTACAACTGGAAATCCCTTTAATATCCAAATGATAAAAGTCATGCTCCGAAGGATGTGAGGTCATAATCTTTAGCTGACAATATAATGAGCAGTACAGCATAAGATGTCCATACACCTTCATTATGTCAGTTGACAACTGTGCTTCCCATACATATGCGCGAGAAACAACATCCATGCATCCAAGATATCCAGTCCTTCGCTTTTCCCAACATCTACTGTTGGAGTGGACTCAGAACACCCACACAGGAGATAGTTGGCCAATCCCGACAAAATCAACAGGTTCAGCGGACTGTCCTCTAATGTGTATGGGCACCTTACATTACCTAAACCAGAGTGCAATCAATTTGTATGATAACATTAAATGTACAGTATATGGTAAAGCTGGGTATAGATTTTGAAATACAGTCCCTCCCTACTAACTGGTTGACATCTGCAGTTTTCTGATTGCTCACTTGATTTAGACACAACGAGAATCGCTCAAAATTCACTCAAAAGAATCTTTTGAGCAATTATCATTCTGTCTAAATGCACTGACATTGTGCAGTTTTCGTGCACGAGTCGTTGATTGCTGAATTCTAGCTTGCTAGAATTCAGCGATCAGCTGTTATCAGCAGAGCAGGCTGTTATCAGCCGGCTGCACTGATAAGATTCTCTGTGCCTGTGTCCTGCTGTGAATTCACAGTGGGGCATGGGCTGTAAGCCTGCAGAACAATACAGCTGTTTGTTCATGCAGAACAGCTTTAGTATTGGTCGAGAGAGAGCGGTGGTGTCCCGCTGCGTCTGCATAGCTGTATAGTAGCTAATTAGCTACTATAAAGTATGCAAAGATGGTTGCTCAAAGCTGTCACTCAAACTATCGTTTGAGCGACTTTTGAGCGATCATCTGTCAGTGCAAATCGGGTCTTACCTTCTCTTTAAGTAAAATTTAAAAAAATCAATTGATCACATTGAGATCTTCCAGCTTATTTGAAAATTCGCTTGTATAATGCCTGTGGGAAGATCCATAGTCTTACTGTTTCTGCAGTGAAGAAAGCCAGTCTGTTCTGCTGGTGACATCTGCTCAGCTCTAGTAGCGGATATCCAGATGCTGGCCTATATGTGAAAAGATTATTCAATAGATTTCTGTATTGAACACTGATATATTTGTACATAGTGAGAAGACTGACCCTAACTTTGGTCGTGCATCTGACCAATTCATAATTTTAATGCCTTGTTCATGATTGTAAAAGTAGACTTTACCCTATATGACTGGGGGTGTCTGAAAAGTTGAGACTGTGTTTGTATTTCGTGGCTCTAGATGCATCTTATCATGATATTTGCTTGCCACTGGTTGCTATGTTAGCATGAAAAAGAACCGGTGCCGCCGATCAACATTATCCTCTCAGAATTTCGTTACTTGTGTCAATGTGATCCATTTCATGTATTGGGTAAGGCTACTATTATTTCTTCATGCATAATATGCTCATTATTCAAAGTCTTTTGATAATGAAGGGTTGAAGGAGGTGTGCAACGTGATTCAGGCAGTAGCTAACTAAGAGTGATGGCTATGTTCAAGTTAAGAAACATTGTCCTCTGTATAGCACAGCACGGAGGGTGAGGGATCAGCATCTTTGGCGCTGCTGTCTTACAGCTGCAGGGAAAAAGTTGTAAAGGATCCTGGCCAAGGCAAGCAGATGTGCAAAGAGCAGGGCTATGAAAATGTCAGAGCAGGCACCAGTCCTCCTTTTAGTCGTTACATACACCACACTTGTCATGTTCGGACAATATTTATCATTTTTTACCAGTCTTTGTTTTTCTGCATAGATGGCATTATTGGATACCGTGACTATTCCTAGTCCTTATAATAGACACAAATAGAAATGTGAGCTGCATTTTTGAGAGAGAGCAAATACAAGTTAATGTCACTAGGTAAAAAGTGTAGAGAATTATTTGCTGAAAAGAAACATTAGAAGGCTAGGTTCGTGGTAGGAGGATTCTGCGGGTGCCAAGTCACAGGTTGGCAGTTCTTCATTTATAGGAAAAACAAATACAAAATCCTTTAATCTAAGTGTCTTCACTGCATATAGAGATCGGTTACTAGTTCTAGAAAATCCAATTCAGTTGGCTGTCCAGTCTTTTGTAAATAAATAATAATGTTATGCAACTTTAAGACAGCATTTGCGTTATGCAGCGCCGAAGCTTTTATCCGTCTCCTTTATTTACACTAGTTCTTGGACTCCTACTCAATGTGCAAAACTTTTTCCATGTTTTCACCATTCGGTAGTCTGGACCATTGCTGTATGCAGATATTAAGGTCTGGGTTATTTTTAACATCCACTAGAAATCTAGATTTGCTTAATTCGTATTCTGGTTTTTGGCTATGCTGGATTTTTGATAATTGATGCGTTAAAACTGTAGAGAACTGAAAGAAGTTTGTCAGATCAAATTATGGAGCGAGAATACGGCTTAGGAGCTGCTCTGCTGAGCACTAAGCTGAGGGTTCAGTGTGAATCTCTCTGTTTACTACATCAGAATCCATATTAAATATGATTTAAGCCATGTGCTCATGTTCTTGATCACTGTCACTAGACCATGGCTAGAGGCCAGTAAAGCACTAAAGTCTTCATTTAATGGAAATCCTTTCCTGGAACCTGCATGAACCTTAATGTAAATGATCACCTACCTAACTCACGTTCAGCCATTTTATTGTCAGATACAATTTTAATTCTAAATAAGCAAAGAAATTAAAAGCCAATGTTAATGGAAGGTTCAGAAGATACGTACAGGCAGAATGTAAGGAGCTCCGCACCTCCCACACTTCAATATTATCATACAGAGATTTTTGATACCTATTTTAAAAGTTTTGAAAGTTTATTCTACATTCCTGGCATTGCATTTGTATAGAGTTTAGAGTATGTCCACCATGAAGCACCATTCTACGGTTTATATATATAGATACATTGTAATATGAATGTTTGTAAATACATTGCTTTACTCCAGAGCTGTGCTCACAATTTTATTGGTCGTTATTGGAAACAATTAGCAAACTTGACAACAGACACGTCTAACAGCATTAGGGCTCATGCTCACGGCCGGGTCGGATTCCTCATGTAGGATCCCGCAGCAGAATCCAACCTGTGCCGGCCAGTGACCCCTGCGTACCTGTCCGGATATTTTCTCCTGTATTCTGAGGATGTGCTGGCGATGACGCAGATCCGCAACGGTTTTAAAATTGACATTTCAAGGTCGGACAGCTTCCTTTGACTGCAATGGAAACCGTCTGTGTGAGTCCCACATGAAAATACAGCATGCTGCGATTCTTGCTCGGCGAGCTGAAATCGCAAGTGATTTCTATTCGTGTGCATGGAGGAATCATTTTGCATTGCATGCTATGGACGGACATTGCTGCGGAATCTGCAGCCAGACGCCCACCGCGGATTCCACAGCAAAGATCAGCCCATGTGCTTTGGGCCTTAGTTAAATAGGTTTTCTGAGTTATATATGTTTTTTAAAAGTGGGCTGACAAAGCAATAAATTACTGTAGCCTATACTTGCCCAACCCGGCTTACCTCTGTTGCCATTCAACCCGCCGTGGGTTCCACGACAATGCCAATCTCTGTTGATGGCGGAAGTCATGTGACTGCTGTAGCCAATCAGAATCCACAGTGCCACTGCCCGTTCTCCTGGCATCAGCGCTGACATCCTGGGTGCCATGATTCCAGGACTTTCGAACAAGGATTTTGCAGCCTTTGATTAGCTGCAGCAGTTATGTGACTTCCACTTTCAACAGACACTAGTATCATCGCGAGACCCACTGCAGAGTTTCCTGGGGGGGAGAAGAGAGGTGAGTATGGTTTATTTTGCTATTTTATAAGATGGCCACTGGTTTAACTTTTTTTATTTGGACAACTCCCTTTAAGGAAGGAAACATCTGTATAAACTGTGTGGTTCACAGCGGTTATCCAGGAAGACTTTCTTTTTCAAAAACTGTCTCAATGTGCCGTAAGAACATAATAGAAGTGAAGACTAACGAGCATCATGCACATGCGGACAAAAGCGGCAGGGAGGTGAGTATGTCTTCTTTTATGCTTCTGCTGCCCACTCAGACAGTTTTTGAAAATCAAAGTTTTCCTGGGTAACCCCTTTAAAGATTACATTTTATCACCAGAGCAAGTCTCTTGTAGACATTGAACACGACTGTTGGAAGATTTCCGCTTTGATGCTAGTAGATTTGTGAACGGAGGCCTTGATAAGAAGCTGCTCTTTCATCCTTTAAAGTATAAAATCAAGTATTAAAATCCAAAAGGTATCAGTGAATCAGCAAACGGTATACAAGGGCAGCGCCATTCAGAACCAGCTATCTAGAAAATAGCTGTATCGACTGAGTGACATGGTTCCTAAAGCAGTGCCGCCAGCTTCAGTGGGAAACGCAACCAAGAATGGACTATTTTATACTAAACTGTATAACAATACAGAGCAATGGGATTAATTAAGAAAATGTGATAGAGTGGACCATATGGTCAAAACATAGAGTAGATTCTGGGAAGAAGAAGCTACGAAGGTTTAGCCTAGCCATAGCTATGGGAACCAACTTCACACATTTTGGTAAATAACCGAGGCCAACAGATTTTTTCGGTTAAATATTGAGAAAATGTGGATTAGAATCATCCTCTAACCTTTCCGATGACCTCTGTTTCTAATTGCCTGTGTTTCGTAGATGAAGAGCATTAGAAACTACCTGTCAATTCACTATCATGCAAGCAAAATATTTAGGGAGACGCTAAGCTACTAGGTAAGGAGGGAAATTATGTCCATGACTTTGAGAATGGTACAGTTTTCCTAACACTTTCCATAACCGTTGTCTCAGTCCGGTCTTATGGTTTTTATTGTAGCAGATTACTGAGTACAATAATGCTAGAACTTCTAAGAGTGCCAAGAAATTCATTTCAGGATTTACTTGTGATTGTACGGCATCTCCTTAGCTTCGGGCAATGCCATTTAATAGAAGAATTAGGTGTTTCGGCATTCAGTGGAAACATATGGAACAGCTCATGGCGCTCTCTATGAATACCTGATAACCACATTGTAGATTATATGTTTAAGCTTCTTTGTCCGGTAAGGGCACCCACCCACTGGCGTTTGCGATTGTCGTGCGTGAAAAACGCCGCGTTTTCGCGGCGTTTTTCCCGCGTTTTTCGCGGCGTTTTTTGCCGCGTTTTCGCGGCTTTTCCATTAATTTCCATTGACTTTCATGGGTGCATTAGGAGAAAAATAAGGACACATATGCAACTGACAGTTCCTATGTTAAAAAACGCAACGCAAAACGCCAGTGGACAGGAGTACATTCAATTCTAATTGCTCTGCAGGAAAAACGCAAAACGCAAAGAAAAAAAAATCGCCAGTGGGTGGGCGCCCTAAAGCTGCGACTTTATTTGACAATTTGTAAATCAGTAAAAGATGCTACTACTTTAAAGATGTTTACTAAAATAACTCTTCACAATCATATCGTCCACTTTGTGGGTGGGAAGACCTCTATACTCTAGTTCATTACCACTGCAGCAGAAATGCCATAGTGTTGCCTGTCCTTCGGGGGTTTTCATGCTGACGGACAACTTTATTTCCTTCTTTAGTATATTTTATACAGAAAAAGGGATCAGGGTCCCAAAAACCTTTGAGAAGAACCACTTTTTTGTTTAAATCCACTTAATTGGGGCTGTCAAATGAGATATTCTCAGAAGTTGGTAGATTTATTGTGTTGAAATATCAATGATCTTGCTTGAGATAATCTGAGTTAGGCATCCGCCTCCATATTCTGCAGCAAATACTGCCCATAGACATGTTACTAAAAATCACTTGTCCATGTCCACGAGCGAGAAAGCATTTGCAATTTTCCGCTCGCGGATGAAAAATCGCAGCATACTCTATATAAGCGCTAATTCAGCGCAGACAGCTTCCATTGAAGTCAATGGAAGCCGTCTGATCCATGGCCCGTCTGCCGCTGACACTGCGGACTGGCCGCGGAATCTGCATCATTGCCTAGCAACGGTGTGGTACAATCTGTACTGCACATGTGCCTGGCGCACTGGCCAGCACACCCGCAGCACCGATCCGGACAGGTAAGCAGGGGTCTCTGGCCTGGCAGCAGGTCGGATTACGCTGCAGGATCTTGCATGCGGAATCCGACCTGGCCGTGTGTATTCTGACTTATGCTTTAAGCTCTGCACATACAGTCTGATTGGAATACTTGCATTACCAAGGACTGATACCGTTTCTCAACACTTAGAGTCCAAATTAGAGCAATCATGCAAAAACCTGAAAACATTTCTGGGAGCGCTTTCATCTTGACTACATACAAGGAGTGGACAAAAATATGGAAACACTGTATAACATGCATGGGATTTTAATCATTAGCACTGAGCTGCCCTTTTGACCCCTGCTTGGCTAACAGCTTTCCCGCCCAATTTGTGTTTACTTCACCTCTTGTCCTGCTCTGGGTGGTTTTGGGAGCCGGCTTCTAACAGCAGCTGAGTGGCTCAAACCCCTGACCAATGGAACCTTGTTGCTCAGGCAGATGTTCATTTGTGCCCAGCAGCATCTGTGTCATGTTACCTCCATTTAAAATCCGTCTCTACCTGTCTTATTGAAATATGATTTATAATGCCATGTAATTTGGGGCATGCATTTCGTATAGCGTTTCCATATTTTTGTCCACCCTCTGTATTTCTCTGGAACAAATAACAATAGCTGTAAAGCCTACCGCTTGAAATGTCCTTATGAATGTAACAACGTTAGACGGAACACACAGCGACTGAGGAGATATTACTGAACATATTATGTAGAAAGATGTTTTAAAGGCCGTTGTTATGTTAGACTTATACATTATTGGGTACTTTTTACCTTAGTGAGTAACACATAGAACTATAAAGCCATTTGTATTCAAGGCCCTTTCATGCTTGATAAATACTTCTGATTGTAAATGGAAGTGGTGACTGCTAAAAGTAAAGTCCAATGTCCTTGATACTTCAGAGAAATGTAAAAATGCCTCATGTCCTAGGGTGCGCCTGTGTTTCTCTGCGCTTAGATGATGAATGCACTCCATAGAATTTAACAGCTTTTTCTTATGTTAAAAGACAGATTAAGAATAACACATTGAATGCAGACTATACGCTACTTTATAAAAGTCCAATTCACCTTAGAATTTAATGAACTGCTGAGAAAATTCACTCCTTTTCTGCTGCTGCAGATTTGGTCGTTAAAGTGGAAACCAAAGGCAAAGAAAGAGTCTGAGAAGTAATTTTGTTCTTCACCCTTTGTAAAATAAATGTAGAATTTAAACTGAAAGATTTTGCTTTGGATTATTTATCAAAGCAGCTTTATTCTAGTTTTTTTTTTTTTGGGGGGGGGGGGGAGGATGGGGGGGATTTGGTAAAATTTGCCCATTGAGGAAATTTTGATAAAATAAGGAAAGACCAAATACTTATCCACTTGTTAAATCCCTCTGCCATTCCAGTGCCGTGCTATGGTCTTCCACTTGGCTTTGTTTACCTGGTTATGGCTATGACATCCTGCCTACAACACGACTGTTGCAGTGGTGTTATAGATGTGTCAGAGCTGCACTGGAAGACCAGAGCGTGGAACTGGAATGGGTAGGGGATTTAACAGGTTGGTTTCTTTTATTATTTTATCCTTTTGCACCCTCCTGTTAAATGTTCTCTCATCTTGGAAAACCCGTTAATGTACAATATGTTATCATTAAGAGGTGGTATATCAATAATATAGGAGTTAAAGGGGCTATCCGGGACTACAGGGATTTTCTCTATTGACAACCTGCCCTCAGGGTAAGTCATCAGTAGATGATCAGCGGGGGTCTGTTATTCGGGATCCATATCAATCAGCTGATTCATGGCACCATTGTCAGTATGGACAGTGCAGGAAGCAGTTTGCGCCATCCTTACTGCAGTGGACTAGTTTGGTAATGCAATGAATTAAATAGGAGCTGCACTGAAGTACAAAACTGGGCTCCAGTACACACAGCACAATCTGCTTCCTGTGTTGTCCGCACTGATGGCGGTGCTAGGAATCAGTTAATTGTGGGGGATCCCGAGCAGAGGACCCCAGCCTATCAGCTATTGATTACCTATCCTGTGGATAAGTCATCCATAGAAAAAGTTCCCAAAGTCCTGGAAAACCCCTTTACTAATAGTATCAAGGTCCATATATTGAATATAATTTGCCTTCTCATGGGTCTTCTTTAAAAACTGCTTTTAAGCTTTCCGTATTTATCTAAACAAGAAGATATATTTTCTTAGTAGTGTTAATGCTTTCATCAACCTTACTTGTACGTTTTTAGGCTGCGGTTATAAAATAAGCCTGCCATGCTAGTCCAACATGATAGTTTATGAGTCTAAAGACCTGTGGTGTTAAAGTGGGTTTTACAAAGTAGACATTTGTCTGAAAACATTATTTTCAAAGGGATTTGAATGTGAGAAGTAAAGTTACCAGACTTAATGGTTTGAAAACCGATCCAGGTTCAAAAGTTTCCGTGGGCATTATTTTTTAAAGAGCACAGATGATGTAAGAAGAACTATTTAACTTATCAAGTTTCTATATCTTTTTCATATACAAGTAAATATATAAGAATACAAGACAAATATAAAATATACACTAAATGGAACTTTCATAAGAATTTATACCAAATATGCAGGGTAAATATTCAATTTCCTAAAATTAAGTGCAAGTTTTATTAGAGTGGTAAGATTGCATTTCAATCAGTAGTAAAGCAGAAGTTGGACAAATCTGCAAATTCAATCAAAAAATGCTCATCATGTAGTTGTATCAACCTAGATTCCATCCCTACCACATACTTTGAATCCCAATGCTCCTGAGGATGGTTACCTGCAGTGCTTGTTGCAGTGGCCATGCATGTCTAGTTGAACCCTCCCCCCCCCCCCCACTTGCATTGCTCCGATCACAGACCAGAGGGCCTTCATATAAAATACAGCTCCAAACATGTGCATTAGCCAGGAGCAGTTTTTTCTGTGTTCCCCTCCTCACTGCTGGTGATACTTGTCCTGTTTGTGGTAGACAAGAAAAAGAAGGAATGGAGTGGAGCAACTTCTGCTAAGACTGTGGATAGAGGAAGTAGTCTTCCATGCCGGGACCGGATAAGGTGTTTCCCATCCACTGATCGCCAATTATGTAAATTGGGGCATAGTAACTGGACCGAAGGGCAATATTAGAAGTCAGGGACTAAAGGCGGAACAATCGTAATAAAAAGAGGATATTGCAATGAGTGATTAACCTCGTTCTTCTTTATTAGATGAAAACAGCCAATGTTAACGCATTTCGGGACGCAGCCCCTGCTTCAGAAACAGCTGTGAAAAAGGGCTATTTAATTGAAAGATAGGCAGGTTGTAATGAAATAGTGACTATTGACTGTTTGAAATCATGTAATAAAGAAGAACGGGTTAATCACTCATCTCAATATCCTCTTTGTATCATAAATGTTGCGCCTTAATCAACAACTTCTAATATTCTTCCTAACATGAAGAATTATAAGACAATGCCAAAACGGAAACCCCAAGAACTCCATCAGCCTTCCAATTGCAAATCCAAATGTATCAACAACATCTGGCGCTTGGAAAAAAAAAACCAGCCACCTCTATTTAAAGGGGTTGTCCCACGCCGAAACGGGTTTTTTTTTTAATTCAATAGGCCCCCCGTTCGGCGCGAGACAAACCCAATGCATGGGTTAAAAAAAACAAAACGTTTAGTACTTACCCGAATCCCCGCTCTGTGGCGACTTCTTACTTACCTTACCAAGATGGCCGCCGGGATCTTCACCCACGATGCACCGCGGGTCTTCTCCCATGGTGCACCGTGGGCTCTGTGCGGTCCATTGCCGATTCCAGCCTCCTTATTGGCTGGAATCGGCACACGTGACGGGGCGGAGCTACGAGGACCAGCTCTCCGGCACGAGCAGCCCCATTCACCAGGGAGAAGACCGGACTGCGCAAGCGTGTCTAATTGGGCGATTAGACGCTGAAATTAGACGGCACCATGGAGACGAGGACGCTAGCAACGGAACAGGTAAGTGAATAACTTCTGTATGGCTCATAATTAATGCACAATGTATATTACAAAGTGCATTAATATGGCCATACAGAAGTGTATACCCCCACTTGCTTTCGCGGGACAACCCCTTTAAGCATTAGAAGTCATTACGAGGATTTCTGCTGACCCACGGATTTCTGCGTTGCAGCATATTTTTCACTCGATATACCCATGTGAATGGACAAGAAAATGCTAATTAATCTTGGGACTCGATCGTGGTTATCCTTCACTGATGCGATTTTATACCGCAATGTGGCCGTCGCAAAAGCGCATCACCTGTGTGAATGAGGCCTCAGAGTGATATTTTGTAAATTAGGGGCTTCATCCAACTCATACATTGTAGCCCCCCTCCCATGGACTCCTACATGCCTATAACCTAGCCTTAGGCTCCATTTACACAGGGTGGGTGCGATATCGGGCTGATGTCATGCTTTCCAACGTACGTTTTTTACGCTGAAGCGAGGCGTTTTTTATTCAAAAAATGCCTCGTATCACTTCTGTGAAATTGTGATCCTTAGGTGTGTGTTTCACATGCATCAAAGGATTGCAAGTGTTTCTTATGGATTTTAATGGAAAAGATTGCTTTTAAGGTCCCCTTTGAAAACAATGTGCGAGACATTCTACGGGAAAGTCCAAAGATAGAAAATGCTGGTGATACTGCGAGGAAAAAAATCGCTCATGTGAATCAGTCCATTAAAAAAAAATGGATTTCATAGTCAGGCATCGCACAAAACTCACGCGAGAATATCGCTCATGTGAATAAGCCATTAAACTAAAATAAAAAGAGAGAAAAGTTTGCACCTACACTTCCCCGGCAAGTTGTATGTGTGAGGGGTCGGACAGCCATCCTTCCAAGGGCAAGTAATTTAGGCCAAGTGCAATCTATTCAGATACCGGTCCTACGAGCCACCCTTGTACTGTACGCCTATAGCCATGTGAAATATTTTTTATTTGGGGATATATGGAATAGGAGCGGAGTTCGTTCTCTCTTCAGGCTGTGATGGATCGCTGGTTGAGTATTGGAGTAATATGTTTTTTCCAAAAGTTTCTCAGCATTCGTGTAGTATTCCTTAAGGGCGTGCTTGTAATGCCTGAAGGAATGTGCAAGAGATCAGATTTGGGTCTGACCTCCAGTTCTTCCACTCCTGACATTGCAGACACCTGCGGCTTTTTCTATTTGACCTCCAGCCTGTTGTTTTAAAAGCTTCAGGCAAATGGATGTGTTAAAATATGTCACAATTTGATCTTTTTAGGCAGAACAGGAAGAAAACATCTATTTATACAAACGGGCTTTCAGAGCTGGAATGTCTAATCCATCCAGAGTTGTTTTCTGTCTGAATACAAATGCTTGACAATTGGTGTGATTATCTGAAGCCCCGGTATGTTTATGTGTTTAGCCGTGAACTACCGTGTGGAGCTTCTTCTGGGTTATTTTCATGATTGTTTGCTTATAAAAAAACCCACAACTATACGCAGGGTGGTGTTAAAGACACAAAAGTCAATAGTATATCATTATTTTGTGGTTGTATAGAAATGTACCCATACTTACTAACATAAAATGCCATGCTATTACCAGTAGGGATCTTGGGGGTATATAGCTGATATACATATATACATTTTTTTTCTTCATATGAAAGTTAACTGTTTGTAAAAATGTATGCAGCTATATTGTATGCCAGTATAGTTGCATACATGTTGACTTACCTATAAAAGCATAATAAGGCTTCTTCCACATCGGCAATAGGAACCTATAGGTTGTGTTGCAAGATTTGGCACAAAATGCCAGAAGAAAGAGTCCTACATGAAGGACTTTTTCATCCTGTAAAATGCCAGACAGCTGAATGGAGACCAAATAGACATAATTGAAGTCAATGGGGTCCGTTTGGCGCAGTTCGGTTCCATAAGACGGATCATTTCAGCCAGGGAACACTGCTTTCCTGCTCCCATAACGGAGCAGGAAACTGGACCCCTGAACACAGATGGCAACCTAATATCTAAATACCTTGCTGTATTGGTTAACTCCACTTTTCTATATTGTATACTAACTTGTCACCAAAAGGACACTCCATTTCCATATGCTTGATCCATAGGAAAGTATTGGTATATCCTTGGGTACTTTTCTTCCTAGCCCTACATAACCTTCTACTCTTCTGTAATAGACGTGGTATAAATAAAGCCTAAACTGAATTAAATTAAGTAACACAAGAGGAGACAAAGGCCCAGAATCCTAAAAGATGTTAATTCACTCCAGCGATTCTGTTAAGTTCATTATAGACTGTACAATAAGGTTCTTCCAGACAGATAGATTTCATACACTGTCTGCTTTATGTTCACCTTAGCTAAACTGCTTTCAGATATATGTGACTGTCACAGTCATCATTAATCCATATGGCTTCTACTCGCATTCATTTCCTCAATGCCCCGAACACAACCTTCGATCTGCTGTAGTAAAACTTGAGAATGAATCCACATAAATGTGTCTACATAGACTTTGGAAACTCTTTATGGTAAGATCATTGGGTTCTTCAGTTTTGCCGTCTTCTGCTCACAACTGAAGTTAAACTATTTGATTTCCCCTGTAGTTACACAGAATATGACAGGATTTAATTTTTTGAGGTAATAACAAACATTATAAGGAAGATAAAAATGTACCTCTTGAGACATGTCTGCAAACCGTTGTACACCATGTTTGTTAAGTGTCTCAGCTGTTTAGCAGCGCTGAGGCTATGGTTATGATTGATAATATTTACATTGTTTTTCTATTTTCCCCTTGTCCATATGGGTGTTACAGTATGCTGGCCTTACGGGAAAATGGGATTACATCACAGCGCTACCCCCGCCCACATGACCCTTATGCCAGAGCATGCTCACTGTTATTTTGGCATCAGACACTGACAGGAGGACTTCTCTGCAGTTATGTGGATGGATTGGTCGGCTGGGGGAGGAAAGTATCCCAGTTGGTCAATTAACACCTGCCTTTATACATTTATTCTGGCTCCGCCTCATGGAGGACGTCGGTTATACTTCTAGTTTGTTGATGTTTCTGGTCATGTTGGTGGCTTCTGTTCTGCTCCATTGTCAGATAAATTTGTTTAGTAATTTGTATATTTTGGAGTCTTCCGACATCTTTATCCTTACTATTGTGTTCCATCTAGATACCTGTTTCCACCTATACTGTATCTTGGGTTATTCTATGAAGAACACTTCATCCATGTTTTTCTAGTAGGGAAAGTCAGGGTTTCCCCAGGTTTCCAATACGGGTCCCCTCATACGAGAGAGTGCTCCACTTTTAGGTTTCATAAATTTAGTAGTTTAGGTCAGATTTACCGATTCCCCATATTTAGTTTTGGTATTCATATTTTGGTTCTTTGCATTAATGAAGCATGTGTATAGTCATCCTCTTAAGGACAACAAGTTACATCTGATCCAGGCGAGGGGTGTTACATCCAACTCAGATGTAGCTATGGATGGGTTTCTTGCCATAAGCCAATTTATTAGTATGTATTCGCTTGAGATGGTGATATTGTGAGATGTGCTGGGGAACCAGTAGTGCTATTTCAGCTATTTTTATAGTTTCATCATTTTGTTGATTATCTAGATTTCTGAAACCTTCAATCTTTAATAGCGGTACGTTCTGTTCAATAGGTAAATAAGGGCTTGTGACAAAAGATCTTTTGTATATGGCTGGTTTAATGAGTTGGTATAATACATGCTATTTCCTCATTATTATAAATACTTTAACCATTCCTACTACTTTACTACAATTGCTACTAAATACTTTAGTTCAAAATCATGCTGATGAGGAGGGAGAGCCTTCAGGCCCAAACACAATTCCTGTTTTAGGCAATTCCTATACTTAAATTATTTGCTAGGAAGCCAGGCCATAGGTCAATTACAGCGTCTCTATGCGAGAAAGACCTTCTAGATCACGTCAGCATCGTAATACTGACTTGGCTAAATCTGTCTTCCCACCTGTAACCTTTTATTATTACATGGTGGAACTACGAAGTCTCAAGGGGTCATGAGTAATTAGAAACATAAGTCTGAGAAAGTCAGCCTGTCCCCTCCTTCATGAAGTGTTTTCAGCGATAAAGAAAAAGATAGAAGAGAATTAGGCAAATTAGGTACAAAAGCAATAAAAAATTAGCACTTTTTCTCAAGAGCGAGTGCCTCTGTCTTCTCATATAACCAGCTATATGCAAAACACTTCAGTCTTAATGACATACATTACAAGAATTACTGTTGAACACAAGGCCGGGGCGACACACAAACTGTTTGTTTTGTGATAAATTCAACTTTTACGATTGTTAGGATTTCATTAAATCCTTTGGATACTTTGGGGGGATTCTTTACTTAAATGCATGTATTTTGGGCTGAAAATCATTTTTGCAATGGTGTTTCATTAAATCTTTTGCACCGTTTTGCTTCTGCGGTTTCTATAAATAACTGTATATACAAACTGCAGAAGCATCACCTTTCAGATCCATCAGTGTGCCGGATTAATAGAGTAGTTTCTCTTTTCTCTTTCTCCTTTCCTGAACATTCCTATTTTATATAATTTATGACAACTACAAAGTTTTTCTTTGTTTAATCATAAATAAGCTGAAAGAATGTTCAGAAGAGAACATATAAGGGCTGAAAGCCAAGCCAGCAGTCCATCATATTGACAGATCTGAAGGGAGATGCTTTCTGCGGTTTGAAGCCAAAGGGTGTAAAGTATTTCATTGATCCCAATTACAAAAATGATTTTTAGCCCCAAATACATTAATTGAAGTAAAAACATTTGCCCCAAAGGTGTCCGTAGTCTTCAATATTTTACATGTCATCAATGCAGCTTCACATCGCAGGAGCTGAGAGCTGACTGTGCCAAGGCTGTTCCCCTTTCCATCACATGGCAACGTCTACAGAAGGATTTATATATGTACTAGCTTACCCGTCACGCGTTGCTGCGAAGACAGACACACACACATACATTCATTTTTATATATATAGACTAGCTTACCTGTCGCGCGTTGCTGCGAAGACAGACAGACATTCGTTTTTATATATATAGACTAGCTTACCTGTCATGCGTTGCTGCGAAGACAGACAGACAGACAGACATTCGTTTTTATATATATAGACTAGCTTACCTGTCGCGCGTTGCTGCGAAGACAGACAGACAGACAGACATTTGTTTTTATATATATAGCTAACAGCCAATCACAGCACAGCTTTCATGTTACCTCAGCAGTATAATATATAACAACCAATCACAGCGCAGCTTTAATTTTACCTCAGCAGTATAATATATAACAACCAATCACAGCGAAGCTTTCATGTTACCTCAGCACTACAGGAAATAGCAGTGAATCACAGCACAGCTTTTATTTTACCTCAGCAGTATAAGAAATAACAACCAAACACATCGCAGCTTTCATGTTACCTCAGCAGTATAAGGAATAGCAACGAATCACAGTGCAGCTTTCATTTTACCTCAGTGGCATAATATAAAACAACCAATCACAGTGCAGCTTTCATTTGACCTCAGCAGTATAAGAAATAGCAACCAATCACAGCACAGCTTTCATTTTACCTCAGCTTTATAATATATAACAACCAATCACAGCGCAGCTTTCATGTTACCTCAGCGGTATAATATATAACAACCAATCACAGCACAGCTTTCATGTTACCTCAGCGGTATAAGAAATAGCAACCAATCACAGTGCAGCTTGTATTTTACCTCAGTGGTATAAGAAATAACAACCAATCATAGCGCAGCTTTCATGTGACTTGAGCAGTATAAGAAATAGCAACCAATCACAGTGCAGCTTTCATGTTACTGCTTGTGGAGATGCCACTGGCAGCAGGAAGAAGTAGAGCGGCACCTTTGGCTTGCAGCATGCGGCAACTCAGGGGAAAGCTCCCTATGGGGAGGAAACTGGTTCTGTAGCAAATAGCCATATGTAATCAAGGGGGGTCCAAAGTGGCTTGGCAGTTCTCTCAGTGACTGACAGCATAATAAAGATCTGTTGTAGTCATCTGATCCATCATACGGCATTATTATAGATAAGAATTTACATGAAAAATTGATTTTCAACAGTTTCTCTATAAGTATCCTATGTTGTTAAGACAGCCACAAAATCTTCTATATTGTACCTCCCGAAGTCACCCTGCAGGACGGCTCTGCTTGTCCACCCACTGCATTCCTTATAGTCATATTCTGTGCACATTTTTCTGTAGCTTCGTAGGCTCTATTTGCCATCCAGGCATTATGCCAACATATGAGTACCATTTCCATGGATACTTTTGCTTTTTGTGTATAATGCGTAGTATACTCTATTAAAACGTATGGTTCCTTTCAACCATCATAGTTGTATCTACTTTCCTCATTACTTCATAGCATATTCTGAATCAAAAGAGCTGTTGAGAAGTGACTTTGTGAACTACATCAAGCTGTAGAACCCGTACCTCATGTTAGCATACTTTTTCTTACTGTATGAAATAGCACAGAGAGCCATCCAGTTAAAAAATATGGGGATGTATGCCATTGTATGTCTATACAGGGTGTCAGACGTCAGAACCTTCTGTTGGAGGCATACATCAGGAAATATCCTAAGGCAACAGTAACCAAAAGAAACTCAAGTGTGACGTGAACAGAGCCTAAGATCACTTTAACCAGAAGTATTACACATGCATTGAGCTTACTGATCTGGGAGGTTGAAGCACACACTGTCATGTTCTATTATTTAAAAAGCATTCAAAAAATGGCATCCCCACTGTTGGTTTTATATAAAATGAGGCTGTATGAAGAATATGCTTCATACAGAAAGAATAAAAGTTATTTATTTCTGTATATTTTTGACACTTGACATATCATATCTATCTATCTATCTATCTATCTATCTATCTCATATCTATCTATCTATCTATCTCATATCTATCTATCTATCTGTCTATCTCATATCTATCTATCTATCTATCTCATATCTATCTATTTTTCTATCTATCTCATATCTATGTATCTTATATTATCTATCTATCTCATATCTATCTATATACTATCTATCTATCTATCTATCTGTATCTCATATCTATCTATATACTATCTATCTATTTCATAGCTATCTATATACTATCTATCTATCTACTATCTATATCTATCTATCTATCTCATATCTATCTATATACTATCTATATCTATCTATCTATCTCATATCTATCTATTTCTCTATCTATCTATCTCATATCTATCTATCTATCTCATATCTATCTATCTATCTTATATCTATCTCATATCTATCTATCTATCTATCTATCTATCTATCTATCTATCTCATATCTATCTATTTATCTATCTATCTCATATCTATCTATCTCATATCTATCTATCTATCTTATATCTATCTCATATCTATCTATCTATCTATCTATCTATCTCATATCTATCTAATTTTCTATCTATCTCATATCTATGTATCTTATATTATCTATCTATCTCATATCTATCTATATACTATCTATCTATATCTCATATCTATCTATATACTATCTATCTCATAGCTATCTAAATACTATCTATCTATCTCATATCTATCTATCTATCTATCTATCTATCTATCTATCTACTATCTATATCTATCTATCTATCTAGCTCATATCTATCTATATACTATCTATATCTATCTATCTCATATCTATCTATATACTATCTATATCTATCTATCTATCTAGCTCATATCTATTTTTCTATCTATCTATTTCCCTATCTATTATATCTATCTATCTATCTATCTATCTATCTATCTATCTCATATCTATCTATCTATCTATCTATCTATCTCATATCTATCTATTTTTCTATCTATCTCATATTTATGTATCTTATATTATCTATCTATCTCATATCTATCTATATACTATCTATCTATCTATCTATCTATATCTCATATCTATCTATATACTATCTATCTATCTCATAGCTATCTATATACTATCTGTCTATCTCATATCTATCTATCTATCTATCTATCTATCTATCTATCCATCTATCTACTATCTATATCTATCTATCTCATATCTATCTATATACTATCTATATCTATCTATCTATCTATCTATCTCATATCTATCTATATACTATCTATATCTATCTATCTATCTATCTATCTATCTATTTATCTATCTATCTATCTAGCTCATATCTATCTATTTCTCTATCTATCTATTTCCCTATCTATCATATCTATCTATCTATCTATCTATCTATCTATCTATCTATCTATCTATCTATCTATCTATCTATCTATCCATTGTATTAGACAGAGTGGGCCATTGGAAGCATAGCCTGATCCCACCACACTACTTTTCCATGGCCCACCCTGTATAGCTATCTCTCTGCCTGTGTGTCCATCTGTGCAGCAGCCGTTTCAGGGAGAAGGAAGTGTTATATGAATATTACAGTATTACAGAAAAATGACTGTTCTTATAATACTCTCTGTTCTGGCTTATACAGGGGTTTCTCAATTAGAAGACCCCTTTATAATGCCAATGTGCCTAATTAGACATATGGGCAGGGATTGTTTTCATAAAACAACCACTTTAAGTTGATTAGCCAAAACCACCCAGATCACAAAGGAAGAAAAAGTATGACAGAAAGCTTCGATTTTATCTGTAGTTTTAGCTTCAAAAACGACATTAAAAGCCGATTAAAGTCTGCAGCCTTAATAACCAATGTATCTCCTGTGTAGAATGAAACAAATAGTGTTCCCAAATATGTACATGTGTGAACCTGTCTGAAGTTTGGGACTCAATGTACAGTATACTTTATTAACACTTTACTTTTACAGAACTATTGAATTTTGTGCTCAACCGATAATGACAGTTTGATGGTAAAAATAAGTTTTCCCTGCTAACTTTTTTTTTCTGTTTTTGCAGTTCAGTAGAGCAACTCCTACTATTTATGCAAATGTTTGAGAAATGACTGTCAAGGCAATGCGTGTAGCATAATAGTTTGTGAACAGAGGGATAGCACTATCTCCTCGACCCCTGAGGGTGGTCATAAATAATGATTCTTTTGCTTAGACTATATGGCTCACAAAGAGACAGTGGGCTCCTGAGTAGCGAAGCTGTGTATGATTCGGAGGCCGTTTATGTGTGAAGGCGCCAGTTATAAAAGCTTCTCCTCATTCCTGGTAGTCTAATTAGCACAAACTGTTCATCGTATACGAGAATATAAGACACCCATGTTGCAGATGTACTTCTCTCTAGATCTAATCCTTCACTAGATATAGAAAGGTCTACGTAGTTCAGCTGTACATTAGGTTGCACCTACTTTTTAGCCCTTAAATGGGCAGTAAGCCTAAACTTGGCCATATCAAGAGTATAGTTGAAAAGTTTTTTGCATGGCAATTACAATTTTCAATCTTCTAACTTAATAACTAACATAAATATTTTTTTTTAGTTGCGCTCATTCCTGCTATCATAACTTTTTTCATTCTTTGTTCGACCTAACTGTATGAACCTACAGAATTTTTTCCCCGTAATTATTTCTGTTACTACTTTCTTTTTTCTCATAAGGGAATTTTTAATATCAAGTTTTATTTTTTAGCTATAATAAATATATCTTTATGCTAGTAAATTATAATAGGTGGTGCTCCAGAGGTACTGTTCCATCTTCCTCATTTGCATATTACCCAGAGGAGCATGAATGGCCTTATAAGTCTCCTCACTCACTCACCTTCTGGGTGCTCTCCCTAAGAAGAAAAGATAGCGTTACTGACAAAAATCATAGGCCTCTTGCTAGCCAAGCCAGAAACCTATTGCACACTGATGAGCGGCAAACACCCTGAAATAGCTGTCTGTGTAATTATCCTGGCTTGGCTTTCATTTCTCAGTCATTGTTACAAGGCTTGTATAAAGAGTCTAACATTGACTTGCAGGAATGCTGCCTTCCAATAGGTGGCTCTGCAGAGGTATTGTTTTATTTTCCTTTTTAGTAAATTATAACTAATACTACACAGACAACTGACCCTGTGCTGTCTGTCTGTGGGAGGTATGGGTCCCCCTTGAACTCTCCTTTGAATGCTAGAGTTAACATTGATGACAATTTTCAAAGGTTAAACATGGAGATCAGCCGGTTCCCTGTTCCTGATTACACAGGCACCATGACAGTGTCCATGCAATTAGCATAGTAGCTATGCTCTTTATAATTCGGTAAGTGCCTGGAGCTTGTGACGAGCTTACTTGTCATGAGTTGGCAACCGGTCAATGAGAGTCGTGATTCTGATACCAAAGATTAAAGGAAACCTGCCATGTACTTTATGATACCCTCACTGTGGGCAGCATAAAGTAGTGACAGACATGATGATTTCAGTAGTTTGTCACTTATGGGGTAATGTGCAGTGGTTTTTAAGTGTGACTCATCTCTTGCCAGGAGCTGAAGGAACAAACTCTTAAGTTCTTAAAAGGAACTTGTCCGCAGATTTGATAATGTCAGTTAAGTGCAGCGCTATAATACTGGCAGTGCTTTGTTTTCTAAAGTCCTTTTGGTTGGTCTCATAATAAAAGCATAGCTCAGTAATTAGAACTCAGATTTCTCCTGTTCCGCAACTCAGATCTGCCCACAAAAGGGTCAGTACATCTGCGCATGCGCCAGCTGATGACCACGTGGCACTCATGCAATACTCGGTAGTGCTATGTGGGTCTGAGGAGGCGAGAGGGGCGGACTTTGGGGAAGAACCGACTGCTTGTAGAGACAGTCCGACATGCCCAACGGAACCGCTCGGCTTCATTTTCATATGGCACAGGAAAACTTTGAGCTCCAGTTACTGAGGTATGCTTTTATTATCAGACCAACCAAAAGGACTTTAGAAAACAGAAGACTCAGTAGTGCAGCTCTGCCCTTGGCTTGCATTACTAAAATCTGCTGAAAGGTTCCCTTTAAAAAACCCATGTAAGTGACAGACTGCTGAAATCAGCTGCCTTCTATGAGGTTTAAGGACATGACAGGTTCCCTTTAAGGATTATCAGAGTCGAATTCTCTAATAACAGAGAGTAAAAAGTATTGAAGAGTCAATAATGACGCCCACAGCGATGTAATTGTGTATGGGTTTTTTATCCTGTATGAAATCCGAGTTTGTTTAGATAGTAGTAAGAAGTCCATTAGTCAAGACACTTGATGTATTTTAGGTGGTAAAAGGGCAGAGTGTAGAATAAAGGCTTGCAAAAGCTTTCTCATTGCATAGTTTTGTTTTAACGTAAATCCTGGTTGAGGAAATCCAGAGATGCGGTACCATCTAGTAACACATCAGGGCTTGACCCTTTTCAAAGACTAGATGTATTGGTTCTTTATATACTTTCATCCTTCAACGCTGGTTTATTCAATCTGTTAAATTATCATTCGGCTGATACTCCAACTCGTAGCTGTACTTCCAAAAACATGTCAAAAGTTATGATCAGTGGAAGTCCAGGTGCCGAGATCCCACTGATTGCTGGAATAAAGCATCAGAGGTGCTCTCTGCACACTAGCCGAAGATGGGCTCATAGACTTTGTATAGCGCCAACTTATTCCGCAGCGCTTTCAAGGCACATGGGGAACACAGGCAATACGACAATCACAGAAATGACAAGACTTACATGCAGTATTCAATTATTTAGAAACAAAGGGGTGTGGTGATGACAGAAGGTACAGGGGCAGCAAGGGGGGGGGGGACAGCAGTCCGACAATAACATGTGATCTACAGGATACAAATGGGGTGGGAGTAGTACAGGAGGTATGGGGTAGGAAATGTACATTATAGGCAAAAGTGGAAAGCCATAGGGAGGGGCAGGGGGCATATTATGGGGGTGGCGACTAGATCAGGAGGTTTGGTATGCTTCTTTGAAGAGGTACGTTTTTAAGGTGCGTCTGTAGTTCCGTGCGTCGGGGATCTTCCGTTAGTCACTGCATTTAGATTAGTGCTTCTGCGGCTTTGTTCCAGCGATCAGTGGGGCTCTCACAGCACCCAGAGCCACAGACCCAATCAAAACTTTTGACATTTCGATGTTTGTTTTTTAGTACAGTTACACTTTAAAGATCTATCTGTCCTCTGACATTTATTTTTTTTTACTTGTCTTCTATTTTTGGTTCTAATGGAACTGATGTCAAAATGCACCATAAATGTATAGATATAGCAGAGCGAATGTACATATTCAACTTCCGTGAGCCCTAAAGCCCACTTAATTCCCAATAAGTTATGCATGGAAAAAAACAAGTCCTGGCTCCCACTTGTCTAGACCTCTTAAATTCTACCTGTTCCACGCACCTCTGCCAACTCCAGACCAGACACGGCCATTCATTCCAGTGCCTCTTCTTGACCCTATTGTTAACGCAGCAGATACTTGGCTGTATTGTAGCCAGCTACTGAAGATCCCCTTCTGCTGCTAAATGAGGCTGCAGTCTTTGAAAGCCATTTAACTCTTCAAATCTCGTTACTTTCTCCGTGCCGCAGCTCGAGCTTTACGATATGCACAGCTGCATTTCCTGCCCACTCATTGGCTTAGCCATTATTGTTCATGCCATGTCAAATATTTTAAATGGAAAGTTTTCATGAAGGACCCTACAGAGGTTCACCGCCTTCCTTATGGCTATAATGCTTGACTTTATGTGCAGTGCTGTTGATAAATGTCATGCATTGTGAACAGTCACATATGTGTCTTTAAATAGAAAGGGTTGTCAGTTCCCAATCAAAGGGAGTACTGAGAAAAGCAGCTGAAGTGTATTATGCTGGTATAGCCAGGAGCTCACTTCTTAGCTGCTATATAACACATCAGAGGTGAAGGATTAGCCCAGCGTAGAGTGTGGTTTGTCCTTGTACTCCTGTTCTTCCTCACATGACTCTTATTATAACACTCTTATACAGATTAGAGGTCTGCAAAGACTATTGATTGCACTGTGTCCGGCAGTGGGTTTCACGTGGAAAGATGTTTGAGATATTCATTGAAACCAGATCACTAAATATATATGGAAACTGGCAATGTTAGAGTGAACAGTCTACTGATAAAAATACTCCTCAACTCTCAAACCTTCCCTTGGTCGACATCTAATTTATAGATTCACAGAATGATTGAGTCAATAAAGTTGAATCATCACTTTTTTTATCAATTACTGTTCAATTATGCTACTAATTGCCTGCAAAAGGGGCCGGTCGGATTCCACATACGGAATTCCGCAACGGAATCCGTTCTTGGCAGCAGCAGCATCCGCACGTACCTTCTTTCTTTTTCTCTTCTCTGTACTGCGGATGGTCCACACGGCTCGCCTAGCGATGATGCGGGATCTGCCATCTTTCCAGAATGTCAATTATGTAAGGGCTGCAGATTGGATGGCTTCCATTGACTTCCACGCAAAAATGGAGCATGCTGCAATTTTTCCTCCGCGAGCCGAAACCGCAGTTGGTTTCCGCTCGTGTGCAGGAAGAATCACTTTTCTATAGCATGCTATGGGCGGTATATGCTGCGGAATCCGAAAGCGGATGACCGTTCGTACAATGCAAATCCGCCCGTGTGCATGAGGCCTTATATAAGGTTAGATGCCTGAATTCCAATAGCGGTGTTCTGAAAACTTTTTAAAGTTCAAGTGATGCTAGACATCCTTATTAATGCATACTACCCATTATTACAAATATACAAGCAGAATAGATATAGGTAATACCATGTATGAAAGACCAGAGTGGTAGGATATTCATTTTTTTCCAATGCTCTCAGCTCTAAATCCTTAGTTGAAACTATAATTTGATGTCTTGACTATAAGTGAAGTTGCCCAGCATCAAATAAAGTGGCGCTGCCTACTGTCAGATGTAATGTGGTAAGTTTGATTGAAGTTCAAGAGAAGAAATATGTATGATGTAAACTTGGTCAGGTTTGAAGGCATAATACATGATTCAAGCTGTAGTATTAATTGGTCACTGAGCTCTTAACAAGCTTTGAATAAATCAATAGTACAGGCGAATATAACAAACTTTGTACTATATCTTATCAGAGAAAAGTGCTTCTTTCTCTACTTCTCAGCCTTCACACCTCTCTCTCCTAAACTGTTCACTCACTCTGAGAAACTGCTCAAATCTGCCTTGTTAGATAAAAAGGTCTAACAGCTCACTGACAGATCAGATTACATGCTGTCCACAAAAATCTGTGCAGAGGGAAATTGGAGAAGGAGTAGCATGAAAAAAGGCAGAAAGACACACACAGCATGCTGCTGCAGCTAATAGTAACTGATTTACTCTCTCACAGCTGCTGAATTCACATCTACACTGCTCAGTACATCTCTATAATGTTTCCAATGCCACTGCTTCTTTGTATATGAAAAATAGTGATAAGATAGTAGGATTTCCTCTTGTCTGTGTGTGCAGTGTATGGGAAGTGTGATTGTTCTCAGTGAGAGAAACCAAGTAATCTTGTAGATATGATACCTTTTAATGGCTAACAGATATGCATGATGTTACAGCAAGCTTTCATGTCTTCTATCGATTCTTCGTCAGGATGGAATAGAACTGGTTTGGATGGGGTACATATATAATATACAAATGCAGAGAAGACACCCCTCTTGATTAAAAACATTGTATGGGAGACATCACAAGAGCTTGTCTTCATCCGCCAGCTTATGAAAAACTGACAAAGATGCAGTCTGCAGAGGAGAAAATAGTAACAAATGTAGCATACACATTATATAATGGCCAGAAATAGTGTTATTCCTTATATAGGCTGCCTGCAGACGAGCGGAAATCCCGCCGCGGGATTTCCCGCGGGATTTCCGCCGCTGAAAGTCTGCATAGGAGTGCATTACAATACGCACTCCTATGCAGACGGCCGCGGTTTGGCCGCGCGAAATCTCGCGCGGCAAACAAACCGCGGCATGTTCTAATTTCCTGCGGGGCACGCACTCACCTGGCCGCCGGCTCCGGTCTGCGCATGCGCCGGCTGCGCGGCAGCCGGCACATCAAAGAGCCGGGGCCGCCAGGCGCGGGTGAGTACGCGGTCGTCCCTGCAGGCTCTGGGGTCGGATCGCGCGGCGAGATTTCTCGCTGCCGGATCCGACCCGCTCGTCTGCAGGCGGCCATACTCGTATGACATGTTCTGAAAGGTCATTTTACAGTTCAGGTAAGCTTTAAGCATTGAGAAACAACCTCAGTTAAGAAAAATACTGCAAGAGAATGTAGACGAAAAAGTCTTTATTGAACTGTCTGATGAATCTTAATGGGGCAGAGTGGAACTAATTCTAATAGGAGGCCTATTTGCATTTGTCTTAAACTTATTGTGCACAATCTGTAGCAATCCCTTAAAGTGTACCTATCATTCTGGGTACATTTTCAGAATAAATGTATATTTGCATGAGCAATAAAAATATTTATGACCATTACATCATTTTTATCCCACGTTTTCAGTATTTTCTCCTTCTTTAGGCTCTATTTCTAAATGTGAGTTTTTGCTGAAACCAAGCATAAGGTGGGTGTAAACTAGCTACTATGATGTTTCCCATAAAGAGCACGAAAAGGAGATTCTGCTCACCTATATCTACCTCTCCCATATATAGAAACAGTAATAGTAGCATGAAGGATGTTATACAGCAGTACTGAGCAGTATAGATGCAGCACTGGTAAGGTAGTAAAACACTAGAAGGGAAGCTGCTGTAACCTACTCTGTTAGTGAGCTGATATAATCTGGCTCAGTTTGCCTCTCTGACGATACATTTTACTGGTGAATTTACAGTGAGTGAGCATTGGAGGCGGCAGGGAGAAGGAGGAGTCCGACAAGTGGAAAAATATGTATAAAATAATATTTCATAAATTTCTTAGCTTTCCTTTTACCGTTCAGTTATGAAAAGAATACTAAACTACTGTTACTCTTAAAAGTGCTTTTCTTTATGGACAACCCCTTTCCATATGTGCTGTTTAGGGATTTGAATGTCATTGAGGGTGACCTGCTTGGAGCCCCTTGGAGCTACAATGGAAAGCCGCTGGAAACAATGGCTAGCACACTAGAAGACCTGGAGAAATTGTCTAAAACTCATCAAAGGGTACAGTATGTACTTGGCACAAGGCAGAAACACAAGAGGAATCTGTACGTCCACTGTGTTTTCTCCCCTTCTAATTATTGTATATTACACTTTCTTGTTACATATTATTAATCTATATATATATAAATATATATATATATATATATATATATATACACACTTTAGTCTGAAATATACTATATATATATATATATATATATATATATATATATATATATACACGCACACATACACATATATATATATATATATATATATATTTATATATATATTCGACTACAGAGAGTGATGGCACTACAATGGTTAACACTGTTTTCCATGGAAGCAGAGTTAATATACTCATCTGGACTGAACAAATCCAGCAAGGTTTTCAAACACAGAAAGGCTTTTAGTTTAGGAGAGCATTTACTATGAATCGTGCCAATCCTTTTTGTGGTCAGAATTGATTGCTGTTGTCCCACAAGTGCAATTAATTGCAGAGTGAAGTGGAGAAGCCTTGACTACAGGAGAAACATAAAGAGGATTTATCACATATTTCTTGAGTACTGCAACAAATCAAAACACAGCAAAGCGTTATTAACATATGCTCTGCAACAGCTAACATGTTTCCAAGACTGTAGAAATTGTAATAAAAGCGTAGTTTATATTTTATTACTGTCCTGCTCTCTTCGGTAATGCTCTTATCAGGAAGAATGGGAATGTAAAGTATCTACATTCTAAAATAGGACAGTAAAGTAAATGTGTGTTGTATGTCAGGAGCCCCGCTGATAGGTGCGCCAAAGGCTGTAAATTGTTATTTGTGGCTACACACAGGTGCAGGACCACAGTAACCCATGAACCATTTTCTCTATGTACTACAGCTTCTATGGAGCCCTAGCACTGTGAAAATATTTGCCCTACAGGACATAAAACATTTACTCCATTTTACAGGTCCCTTTATAATTCTTTGTTTTGTTAGAAATGCTTTTAGGTCGTGCTTTCCTTCATTGTTCTTAAAGTGTACTTAAACTTCAGAGGTATCCGTAAATCAGTATTTAGGCTACTCCTGAACTGGCACTCTCTAACAAGTTTGCAAAGTTGGCAGATGGGGGAATGCCATTACAGGGATGTCTGTTCCAGTAAGAAGGGGCAATCAAGACAGGTCCTGGTCGTAGGGAACTCAAATATCAGGGGGCCAGGGCAATCTGTCACAAAGAATGGGATCATCGAATGGTGCATTTTCTCTCTGGCGCTCAAGTTCAACACATTGCAAATTGGGTTGACAGATTACTGGGAGGGACTGGTGAGGACCCAGCAGTCATGGTGCACATTGACGCTAATCAGAAAGTTAGAGGCAGATGAAAGGTCCATAGAAATGATTTCAGGGAACTAGGCCATAAGCTTAGGATAAGGACCTCCAAAGTAGTGTTTTCTGAAATACTACCTGTACCACTTGATACATCAGAAAGGCAGCAGACGATGAGGGAGGTAACAAGTGGCTGAAGAGTTGGTGTAGGAAGGAGGGATTTAAGTTTCTGGAGAACTGGCTAAAGGTTCTACCATACAGATGAGAAAGGTACAGCTGTGCTGTGGGAAAAGATGACTAGAATGTTGGAGGAGTGTTTAAATTAGGGACTGGGAGAAGGGCAACAAGAGGGATAGAGGGGAATATAGTGTAGACAGAGATCTGGGACTAAGATCATGGGAATGGGGAGTGGGAGCAAACGATGCCCAACACTCGTCCCTGTGTCTCTCCTCGCTCCCGTGCTCCTGCACAGGAACTAGCAGAGCTGGCTCGCACATGGCGGGGCCAGCAGGGGGCGGGGCAGTGCAGGAGATTTCTCTCCTCTCGCTCCCCCGCCCCTCAGCGGACGTTTGCAGTGGAACAGCCGCTGTTTAAACTGCACGATGAGCGATGAGCTTCATCACTGATCTTTTATGCTGCATAAAGGACGTGCTGATGGCAAGCTCACTAATAGAGTAGAAGAGGGGCATGGTCGCCTTTCTTGAGCATAACAATATTACATGATATTGTCACTGATTACTTCAGGAATGTTGTTGACCTGAGGATTATTCCGATTGCCAGACTTGGAGACAGGATGCCAATTTTCTGCCCTAGAATGAGGAAAATTGGCTTCTACCTCATTGGGGTTTTTGCCTTCCTGTGGATTAACATGGGTGGGGGGCAGGGTAATAGGTTGAACTGGATCGTCATAAGTCTTTTTTCGGCCTAAAATACTATGTCACCATGTCTCCAATGGGTTGCTGCTTAAAGATGGGATACATTTTGTTCTTGGTACAATTAGACTAGGTTCACACCACATTTGGCCCTACATAGTAGACAGAATACTGTACATTTTCCATAGGCTTGTATGGAACAACCGTATGCCAAAACAGTGTCCTTTTTAGCATTCTGAAAAGCATAAGTTGCCTTACTTTTATTTATAATGGAAGTCAATGCTATAGGTATGCACTTGCCTCATGGCATCACTGTATGCTATCAACTGTATTGTCAAACTTGGTATGAACTTAGCAATATTCTATTGACACTTATATGGCATACTTCTCCTATTGAACCTTAATCTATGAAGATCCCGAGTGATTTAGACGTGTGTCTTGGTTGTGTGTAAGCCTTTACAGGTGTTAGCATCTTTGTTTAGCCTAAGGGTGCTTTCGCACAGGTGGAATTATTCCGCTAGAAAGCTGCAGAATTTGCAGACTTGTGGAATGTTCAGCCCCAAAATCCAAACTGCAACATGTGGATTCTGATGCAGAATTGAAAATGGCAAAATTCTGCTAAAATTTCCACATCAGAATTTGCATTCATGCAGACTTTAATGCTGAATTAATTGACAGCAAATTCTGCAACATCCTTGTGGAATACTTCTACACGCGTGAAATTAGGGTGGTTTCACACGGGCGAGAAAACTACGAGACTTTCGCCGTAAAAAAGCAGATTAGAAAAACCAATGATTTTCAATGGTTTCCTTCCCATTACCGATGTTTTCACTGATGCGATGTTGAGAGAACAAAAAATCGTGGCATGTTCTATCTTTCTGCAATGTGCGGTTTTTTTTTTTAAATCTCCCATGTTTCCCTATGAGGCTTTTTTTTTATCGCAACGCAACAAACGTGTGTTGCGATGTAATGCGATTTTAACACTAGAAGGTCCTATTGACTTTTGCGATAAAAATCGCGTGTGGTAGTGATGCAGTGCGAGATTATTCTCCAGAAAAAGCATTACAGTCTCTCAGAAATCGCAGAAACAAAGATGAGATTTTGACGCCCTTTTCTTTCGGCAAAATCGCGATCTCCCATGTGAAACTAGCCTTAGAAGGACAATTAGGTGGTAGAAGCATTCAACCTGATTTAAAGTTATGTAAGGAAGACCGTTTTAGCCTGCTTGCACATGGGCTTTTTTTCCGTCAGATTTTTGGACTGAAAAATCACTCTGAAAAATTGATGAAAATAACGCCTATTCATTTGAATGGCTGTGAGTACATGGGATTTTTTTCATTTGGACTGATAGTAGGAATAAAAAAGTAGCAGCATGTTCTACCATTGTCTGATTTTCGGACAATAGTGTTACCATGCGGCGGTTGCTGGTCCTCCCGGGGCAGCGGTGTGTGGGGTCCTGCGGTCGGGTCACGTCCCTCCGGCTTGCTGTCCAGCTGCCAGGAATGCGGGTGCTTGGCCGGCGTGGTGCATGCGCACCTGTGAGTGCAGCTGCCATGCATGAGCTCCTTTTTTATTGTGCTCTGTTGGGAGCTGGCTGTGTCCCTCTCTCCGCCTCCGGGTGGAGGCTTTTGTTTAAAGGTCAGGCAGAGACTTGCAATCACTGCTAGCTAGTCTGCCTCTGTTGGTCTCCTGCCTCTGTCAGCTTGTCTGCTATTCTCTGCTGTTATCCGACAGGTTTTTGCATATGCCTCTGCTCTGCTTAGCATTGTTCGTGTTGGTTATTCCATCTGCCTTTCCTGTCAGTATTCTACCCTTTCCATCTAGGTACGCCAGCGTCCCTTTTCCAGTCCCTAGTCAGAGTAGGGACCGCCGCCCAGTTGCCCGCCTGGGGTTAGCCAGGAGTGGAGGCAAGCAGGCAGGGACAGGGGTTGTGGGTGAGATCTAGGGGCCCCGGATTGGCGTATCAAGGGTAGTATGCCGTAACAAATAGCACATGTCAATATGAGATGTTCAGCACATCGGACAGCACACAGACAGGATGTCCAAGTGTTTTTCAATGCAAGTTGTGCCCAAGAATCTTGTATGGAACTTTTAAATCACCCGTGTAAAATTAGCCTTAGCGTGAAGCATCTGACTACACATAGTAACTTTGCTTGTGTTGAGCTTTAATTTAATGGCTCAAAAAAGTAATTAAAGCCTCTCAACTGTTGCTAATATCATAGGGACCTAAAGGAAGTTGCAATACTCTACCGACATCATCTTCACTCCTTTTTGCACAAACATGGGCAACATTTCTAATAGTGCTGTTGGCTTAATTATCCCCCCTTATGATTTCAGATAGTGGATGGAGAGATGGATGAGCCGGACTTCATTCTCTCCCAGGTCTATTGCCTCCGTAATGTACCTGGATTTAGTCAGAATTCGGGAGCTAATTCGAGGCATAATTGGCCTATATTTAGCCACACCGGCCTTCTCACCTCACACACTGGGATGATTATCACTAAAATGTTTTCACACACACTTGTTTCAAAGCTCCGATGTGTCTGTAAAGGTCAGATATCAAAGTGAAGCCATGAAGAGCTTCAGATTACAGAGCTGCTTGTTCCATCCAGTCAGACTGTTGCTCGCTTGTCTGGATCTGCACCGCATATTTGGAGCATCGTTCCAGTTGACTGTCGCTTCATTTCCTTTGTGTTTACGTTGTAGGTGAGGTTTTGCCTTATCACCTTTCGCCGCACGGAATAAATTGTATGAAGTGTTTGGGCGAGGCATCTGGTGTTTGATTTGTGATTATTACTGTTTACCAGTCAGATCCTTTTTCTATAACCATGTTTTATTTATTTCTATTGGGCGCAAAGCAGTCACGAGAAAAACGAGAACCAAGTTTATTTAAGGGAAACACAATACCATAAATACATCTGATGTAATTCTATGCGGGAGGCGTTTAGTAAACATCTTCAATAGGGTATAAAGAAATCAACGCCTCAACCGATGATGAGCCGTAATTATTCTCCCGACTTCACAATGTTGCTATATCTGTTATTTTATGAAGTCGGTAACATTATTCTTGTCACATTCAAGGTTGTAAGCATAAGACAGGAGCCGAGCCTGCTATATCATCCCTCATGGGTTCTGGCATGGAACCTCTATGATATTACTTCATCACCAGGTTCCATGAGTACGGAGGTAGGCTACTCTAGAAGACAATATCTAGGTACATAAAGTGTCCAATGGGTCATGCGCTAATTATTTTTTTTTCTGTTGGGATCATAGAGAATTTGAGAAAAAATGGTATGCGCGAAGAGCAAAAATGAAAAATAAATTATTTACATAGAAGAACACTAAATTAACCATAGATAACACAGGCCAGTTTTCATGTGTCAAACATTTTCAGCATTCCTTTTTGTAAATTACTGATTTGCCAGTTGGGCGAATCCATTATTGCATGCACCTCAGCGGAACACATTTGCATGCTTGTCATCACATATAACTGTACTTTTTTGTGCACATGGAGCATGCTCCCATGGGTGCGAAATACACCCCCCCCCCCTTCTAAAAGCCTAACGAGGTCCAGATGTGTTCTTTTACCCTTGGTTTTGTGCTGTATTTCGCGTATCTCGTTGCATATTGTGCGCACATTTAAACTCCCTCATAGTAGACTTCTATGGGCACAATTGAAGCAAAGCATATTCTATTTTTTTTTGCACACACTAGAAATGCGCTCACAAAAAAGGGAAAAGGTTAAGGAACCCATTGAAATCAATGGAATCCATTGTCTGTGTATTGCAAAAGCGCGTGCAAACATGTGAAGCTGCCCTTTGGAGCGCATATATGTAGGAGCCTACAAGCAGCACAAGGTTATTCTATGGTAATGCCTTTTATTCATAACAAAGATTTTTCAGATCTAACTAAAGGCCCTTTTACACACAAAGATGATCACTCAAAAGATGGCTTTTGAGCGATCATTTTGCATAAACTACTACTTGGTAATAATGCCTATTAGTACCAGTTAGTAGCGTGTGAGCCGCCGGGAGCTGTATTTAGGGAACAGACCACCCGCTGTTCTCTGGATATATTCCCTTTTTTCTGCCACGGGGCTGACAGCTGAGACAATGTTATAAGTTCTCCACAGGCAGAACACAGTGTGCAGTCCTTTTTATCAGCTGTTCTGCCGAATGATGGATTTCATGCTGAACTAAAAATCATTGTTCGGCAGAAAAGTAAAAGATGGGCACATTTATACACAATGATTATCACTCAAAAGATGGCTTTTGAGCTAATTTTGAGCAATAATCATTGTGTGTAAAAGAGCCTTAAGGGTCCATGTAGAAGAGCCAATTTCTTGTTTCAACAAGCGAATAATGTCAGAGTTCACTCGTGCAGCCTGTTTATACAGCAAATACAACGCTTGCCCCTTCCAACGAGAAATCATTTAGCCGTTCACATTCGCTGTATAAATGACTGAGAACGACTAAATGGGCGCTATTTAAACCGAACGATAAGTGAACGAGCCAACGATGATTTTTATGCCTACATAAAATGAACGACGAACGAAAAACGAACAATTTATCGTTTGACATTTGATCGTTGGGTGCGTTTACACTGAACGATATCGTTCATTTTCGCTCGTCTTATTTTATTTTTTTTAACGATAATCGTTCCGTGTAAAAGGGCCTTTATTACTGTATCTGTGTGGGTCTTTATATACCAGTATATCCACAAATACATGCAAGCAGGAAGAAATGTGTTCTCTATAGTATGAAATTAGAAGTGTTGTGTATAAAATGAAATCTGCAGACTGGCGGAACTGAGAGAAGTCGAATCACATCTTCACCCAAATATATGATAAAAGCCAGTACCTCGGTGATTCACTGTAGTGCGCTGCGGTACAGACTGCCGTGATGTCAATCTGCTGAACACATACAAAGATCCAACAGTTTTGAAGGGAAAAAATAACTAAGAAACATTACTTTCTAGAAAGAGGTCTCGAAACTGCCAGGATGTGCGGTCAGAAGAAAGAGGTCATTACATGTTATATATATATCTGCTATGTTCTGTATTATCTGGCATACCCATAGAGAGAGATATCAAACAATAAAACATGCCCTTAAAGGGAATATGTCACCTCAGACCATCCACATGAACTAAAGTAATAAGGGAATACTATAAAGGTCCTGATTTCAAAAGTAAACTTTTAACCTTTACTCATACCCATTCCCCCGGTGTGCACCCGCAAGCCAACCACTCACTGCCTAGAGAGGACTACCGAGGGCAGGCACATAATGAACCCTCCTCTTATGCATCATTGTGCAGCCAACAGCCACTTTGTGGGCTCACAGCATGAGAATTGGGGGTGAATATAAAGATAAACTGTACATATTGGACCTCAGAGCCCTTTACAACATCCACACAGTAGTTTATGTGTGTGGTCTAAGGTGACAGAGTCTCTTTAACCGCTTCACTTAAGAAATCCATGCTTGACTAGGACTTATTACTTACTAATTCACTCTTGTAGGAAGTGAAGTCAATTGGAGTTGTAATAGGAGCCATGAGATGCCACCTGTAGGGATTGGCACGTATCCCGTAAGATTAGCATCCAGAGACGACTGATACTACTGTCACTAAAGCACTAGAAGGGTCGCTCTTTGAGAGAGGAGTACTATAACAGTATGTGCGCACGTTGTGAAAATGCTTTGGTATTTCCGCAGTGGAAAGTCCAGAGGCAATTTCTGCATCCAAAATGTCATGAGTCAATGTCAGCACTACTGGTGCAAATTTTGACTCATGATCAACTGCGTATCTATAGCTGATTTAGGGCTTAAACATGTGGGTGTGCTTCAGTCCCATCATGCGACCATGAAAATCATGGCCATATAACGGGACAAAACCATTGGTTTCAATGCTTTTGTTTCCACTATCAGGATTCTGGCACGTTATTACTACGCACAAGAAAAAATATTACGTGCTCTAACTTTCTCACACGTAGTTAATACTATACACGAGAAAGATAGGGCAGGACCTTTCTGCCCACCTTTTTTTCCCAAACTTTGGCACACTGGCATGGAGTCTGAATAGTCCAAAAAAAAACCTGGTTCATGTGGTAGTACACTACATAGCAGCAAGCATATTACCACAAGCCCATGTGTTTTTGCCCTAAAGCAGATACAGCACTCTCCTTACCTCAAAATTCTTGTACTGTAAGTGTGCTCCTGGGGTGATGGCCTCTAGTGAGTGTTGAACCACTGGTCAGGTGATGCTACTTTTAAATCACCTAACCAGTAGTTTGTTGCTCAATAGAAAGAAGTATGGTGCCTAGACTCCTCATTAGTAATAGTACTCTTATAAAATGCACTATGAGGCCTCAGTCAGACGGGCGTTTTTTCGCCCGATTTGCGCATGCGTCCGGCGATTTTTTAAAACCATTGCTTTGCAATGGTATCGGACACATGAGCGCTTTTTATGCGCTCGTCCGATAAATTATAGAACAGAAATCGCAGATCTGCGATCTGCGATTCCTGTTCTCTTCTCTATATGCGCTCAATGGGGCCGGCGGCAGCAGCGCCGACTCCATTGAGAACATATAGAAGACAAATCATTCTTCTCTGCCACAGCTGTGGCAGAGAAGAACGATGTTTGCCCATTGAATTCAATGGAGCCGGCAATACAGCCGGCTCCATTGAAAGCAATGGGCTGCCGGCGATCCCGGGATGAATTGTCGGGAAGGGGTTAAATATATAAAGGGGTTGTCTCGCGGCAGCAAGTGGGGTCATACACTTCTGTATGGCCATATTAATGCACTTTGTAATGTACATTGTGCATTAATTATGAGCCATACAGAAGTTATTCACTTACCTGCTCCGTTGCTGGCGTCCCCGTCGCCATGGATCCGTCTAAATTCGCTATCTTCTGGCGTTTTTAGACGCGCTTGCGCAGTCCGGTCTTCTGCCTTGTGTATGGGGCCGCTCGTGCCGGAGAGCTGGTCCTGCGTCGTCATCGTAGCTCCGCCCCGTCACGTGTGCCGATTCCAGCCAATCAGGAGGCTGGAATCGGCAATGGACCGCACAGAGCCCACGGTGCACCATGGGAGAAGACCCGCGGTGCATCGTGGGTGAAGATCCCGGCGGCCATCTTGGAGAAGAAAGAAAGAAGACGTCGCAGAGCGGGGATTCGGGTAAGTAATATATATATATTTTTTTTAACCCATCCTTTGGGTTTGTCTCGCGCCGAACAGGGGGCCTATTGAAAAAAAAAAACCCGTTTCGGCGCGAGACAAACCCTTTAAGCCCTTCCCGACAATTCATCCCACACTCGCCCGCAGCGCATTGCTTTCAATGGAGCAGGCTGTATTGCCGGCTTCATTGAATGCAATGCGCTGGACAGCTCCGGCCCGTTTCTAATGAAACGCGGCTAGGAGCAGATTTTCGGGCGATTTTCGGGCCCCGGTCACGCGATTTGCGGATGCGCATCTGTCATGTGATCCGCAAATCGCGCGAAAAAACGCCCGTCTGACTAAGGCCTTAGGGTATTTCATACATAGCAGGAACGATGCGGATATTTATATGAAAATCTACACCAGTGGAGTTTAACATGGATTTTAGTGCAGATTTTCAACTGCAGAAAATCCACAGCATTTCCGCTTCATGTGAACGTACCCTTTAAAATGGTTTTCTTCTGTTCACTAACAATTGTTAGGGTGCTTTCCCAATTGCACTGGGGATTCCCCTTTCCTGTCCCATTTGGGGAGCAGGAAAGGGGAATCCCCATGGTCAAACGGTTCCGTCTCCGGACGAACATCATTGGGTGGACCATGTTGACTATAATATGTATGCTCGATTTTCACCCCGCTGGCCAGTTTTTGGAAGGAAGAAAAAGCCCCACATGTAGCGCTTTTTCTTTCAGTATTTTTGGTCACATCTGTGACGGAGGTTTCAACGCAGATGTGAAACCACCCTGCATGGCATATTTGTTTTTCTATATTTGTTTCTATTTTGGACCTAATCATGTAAGAAATGTACAAAGCACCCTTGTGACTGGCATCAGACAGAGACTTTCTCCTAATTTTCCCACGTCTGATGCTTTCTGATGCTCTAGGCTGCCCTAGACACTTTGCACATGTGACTTCCCACAGATTTAATAAGAAACAAATGTTCTGAATGATACCCAGTGTACTTTCAGATAGATGTCTTTTTATTGCATTCGCTATTTTTTTCCAATTGTCTCATTTCCGAAATTTCTGTTAGACAGGAGACTGTGATCTATCACTTCTCTTCCTAAAAGCTGGCTGAGAGAGTGGATAACATAAAATTACATCCAAAGCCCATAATGTCATAAGAAAACACAGACCTATGGTTTTCGGTCCATTTTACTATTAATGTTGTTATTTAACCGTGCCACCCTATGAGCCAGATGTCTGAAAATCTCTGGCTGGAACTTATTTAAAAAGTTCATTCCCTATCCATGAATAACAATGTTGTATAGTCACAAAACCAGCTTTGTGACTGCTTGCTGAAAGAGAACTTATTCTAAAAGGGTATGTTCCACTGACCCAGAAACACAACATCTGTTCCTGCTCATTTATACAGGCCACATTTCAAGAGTATCACAAATCAGTGTTAATTCTTTTTATGCAAAGACAGACATGAACACCCTTCAGTTTAAAAAGGGGTTTTTCATGGTTTATAGCTCGTGTTTTTACTGAAGCTACTGGTTAGGTGATAATATAAGGATGTAATAATGGCCATGTTAAAATGACGAATAGTCAATGAGTATGGGAGGCAACACACAATCATGTTGGGTGTCGAATGCGTCATGCAATCCAGTGGACGGTGGGTGGAGAGTATACCCCAGTAGACCCTTATGTACATCTAGTTAAGTCTAAAGGTCCTTTTAGATAGAACGATGATTCAAAAAAATCGTTCATATGACCGAAAGGAAACGTCCTTCAGTGTAAACGCAGGCGAAAGACGAATGATGATTGTTTATCGTCCATTTTATGCAGGCATAAGTATCATCGTTGGCTCGTTCACTGGTCATCCGGCTTAAAGGGGTTGTCCCGCGGCAGCAAGTGGGTCTATACACTTCTGTATGGCCATAATAATGTACTTTGTAATGTACATTGTGCATTAATTATGAGCCATACAGAAGTTATAAAAAGTTTTTCGCTTACCTGCTCCGTTGCTGGCGTCCTCGTCTCCATGGTTGCCGTCTAATTTTCGCCCTAATGGCCAAATTAGACGCGCTTGCGCAGTCCGGGTCTTCTTATCTTCTCAATGGGGCTCCGTGTAGCTCCGTGTAGCTCCGCCCCGTCACGTGCCGATTCCAGCCAATCAGGAGGCTGGAATCGGCAATGGACCGCACAGAAGCCCTGCGGTCCACGGAGGGAGAGGATCCCGGCGGCCATCTTCAACCGGTAAGTATAGAAGTCACCGGAGCGCGGGGATTCAGGTAAGCGCTGTGCTGTTTTTTTTTTAAGTCCCTGCATCGGGGTTGTCTCGCGCCGAACGGGGGGGGGGGGGGTTGAAAAAAAAAAAAACCCGTTTCGGCGCGGGACAACCCCTTTAAATACTGATCGTTCAGTCGTTCTCAATCACCTATACAGTAGATGTGAACAACTGAACGACTTCTTGTTTGAATGAGCTAATGATGTATCTGCCTGTATAAACAGGGTATTCGAGCGAGCGCTGACATCATTCACTTGTGCGCTCGTTCTAAATTACCAATTTGATTGCTTTATGGCTTCATTTTTACACTTATGATCCCCATGTGTTCTGTGACCTGCATATCAAATGATCTTTTCTGCCTTAGGGCTCCTTCATATGAGCATATGTGCAAATGCGCATGCTTCCGTGCTCCGTTATTTGCGCTATGATTTTCGCACATATCGGCACATTTAATGTGCTTTTTGCACAAGCAGGGCACCCATTCCTGGTTTTAAAGGCTATTTATCCTAATGAAGTCCCGATGTGTTCTTTTCCCCATGGTTTTCCTCTTTATTTCATGCTTCCCCCTGATGCACCCCAATTTTTTAATACCCCACTAATATTTCTTAGTCGCACTGTTATTGACCAGTCAATTAGAGTTAGAGGCTCTATACACCATTGGTGAAGCTGTCTATGAAATCAGATGACTTCAGGGCAGTAACTTATATTAGGACTACATTGTTTTTATTCTACACTTTGTGTTATGCAAATAGTTGAATACAGGGTGTCTCAAAAGTGTGAAAACACCAATATACCATAGAATAAAAATGGTTTGGCAGATGGTGATCCATCCATTTGCATATAAGCTGTGGGGAAGGGACAAACCTGCTAGGCCAAGTCACCGAAAAATAACAACCATTTTGAATGCCGCCATCTTGAATTCAACTCTATTTTTTCCAATGGGAAATTCACCAGAACAACAATAGTAGGATTCATTTTAATATAACTTTTATTAGTTCTCATGTTACCACAGTGATTTTTCTGCATTACAGCCCATGTGAATGATGGCGTTATCTCAAACAGAACGTGTTGAAACCATCCTTTTGTCAGATGTTGCATCATCTGCAATTTGTAAGGATTCCATTTATGCATAGACAGAATTTGTTGTATGGAGGCACGGCTAATCCCATGTTCTTGGGACAGACGATGGATGCTATGTCATAGGCTCTTGCTGAATTTGACCAAAACAGCAGTTGCTGATGCCTTATTATTAACTGTTTTTGGTCATCTGGATTTTAGTTAATCAGCGACCTCTTTCTCAGAATTTGACAACTGCACTGTTGGTAATTGGAGATCTGGTTGGGTGATGTTGATTGAAATCTACTGCCATGATACATGCTTTGTTCACCTGGCATAAGGATAATCTCAATACATCTACCTTCCCATTGGAGTTGAATCCAAGTTGGTGGCATTCAAAATGGCCGTCATTTTGGTGACATGGTCTAAAACAGTGTTCCCCAACTCCAGTCCTCAGGGACCGGCAACCAGTCATGTTTTCAGGGTTTCCTCAGTATTGCACAGGTGATGTAATTATTGTTGGTGCCTCAGACATTGCCACAGGTGTTCTTACAATGGGATATCCTGAAAACATGACCTGTTGGTGGTCCCTGAGGACTGGAGTTGGGGACCCCTGGTCTAAAAGGTTTCCTGCTTCCCCTGTAGTTTTTATGCAGACTTGGTTCACCATCCACAAACTGTTTTCATTCTATATGGGTGTTTCCACACTATTAAGACACCCTACATATTAGTTCACAGCCTTAAAGAACCTCATTTAAACGTGATACTGTTTGCCACTTTTTTCACAACATTTTTCCTAGGTTCCCCACCAATATAGTAACAATACTAGGACTGCATACGGTACAATTAAAGGAACATTATTTTAATACTAATAATAATCTTTATTAATACAGTGCCAACATATTCTGCAGAACGTGGTCTTGGATCATCAAACAGATGTCTTGTCTTACCCTGTCAGCCCTGCCGTAGATATAACACAGTGTATTAGCTTTGTTCTAAAGTGTTCCTTTAATAAGGAGACAAATGTTAGTCTTTTATATTCATCGATGGGACTTTGCTACAGCAGGTGGAAGTCACACCAGTTGTGCTGAAATTCTACAACTGTCAACAATGTTTTGTAATTGAAAGCGGTGTCCTCTCAGCTATCCATTAATAAGCTCATTACTGACTTCTTGGAGCTTCAGCAAGTTTAAGTATTAGATTTTGACACCAACCCACTGTTGCTATCAGATATTCACTGCTGCCCTCTTATTTACGCATCATTTTCATTTGGTTGTGGGTGATCCTTTAGTAGCGTTTCTTCAACCACTGCTAATGTTGAACCAGTCAAAGTGTTGTTGCATGTATCTGAAGATTTATAGTGTTGGAAGTTCATCTGGTAATCTTTAGAAGCTTGCTGCTTTCTTTATGGAAATCCAAAGTTTAACCTACTGTGAAATTATTTGCTTTCTTTTTGGGATATTTAAATGTGTCCAGAGACTGGCGTTGTGCCCAGATCATGTAATTTATCCATTTCCCTTTCAGCAAATCTTCTTGATAATATGCTTCTGAGGAGCTCGGCAAAGCTCAATGTGGACAGCAGGAAGGAGGACACGGAGAGCACAGCACCTGCCCCACCACAGAAGATGCTGTCATGTTACTGTCATCAACATTGCCCAGAGGACTCATTCAACAATACATGCTGGTTGGTATATATGACACCGCATGGAACTCAGCCATTATTTTTCTATTTGCATGTGTTCATTATATAAAGCAGGCCTCGTCTTTAGTGTCTTTTCCATAAAACAGCAGGAGTTTGTCTACGCTTACCCAAATCTGAAGACACTCGGAATCTATATTTTTCAAGTTGAATGGAGTTTCTTCGTGGAATAGCCATAAATTAAATTATATTCATTGAGTTTTAGAAAGTCAAGAAAAGAAATAAACACTCTTGAAATATCATCTAATAGTATGTCTGCAGAATATTAAATGTAACATGCATTATTTTCCACATTAGACCAACAAGAGACACAGCTGCTAAGATTCCGATAAATTAACCAAAGTTTTATAAGATGTAACTTAATAAGCAATATGCATATAAATTAAATCCATATCTAGGGGACTAATATATATTTGTTCATTGGCACATGAATAGTGGTCTGCTTGGGGAGAATGGGGGGTAAATAAGTCTGTGGTGGGCATTTCAAATAATGAGTTTTAGAAAAGAATGGTTGAATGTGGGAACTGTGGCAGCAGTTCTATAAGATATGCTGACTGTACGCTCTTTATATGGATATTGTTAAAAATTACATGGCAGATTTAAATATCTGACGACCTAAAAAATTGTTCTTTATGTCATTGTCGCTATTGGTTCCTATGTTTTTGGACAGAAAGTCCGTTTAGCACATATTAAGTTATTATCTTCATCTGTGAACGCAAACAAAAAAGAGTGGAAGAAGTATTTGAATTTGAAGCATCCTTGTTTGCTCTCCTGAGACGGTTCTGACCGTTAGTATTTCTGGTTATTTGTATTTAGAATATCCTTCAATTATAGGATTAGAAAACACGACAATATTAAGTGTAGGAACTTCTTTAATCTGTTTAGTGACGGATGGAACTATTGGTTATGAGTAGAATTGCTAGCATACCTATAGCTAAAGTATCTACTTGCAAAAGGATTTCATGTTGTCAGCTATTCCTAAATTACTAGATTAATAAAATATATAGTCCTGTGGCCCTCTCTATAGAGTATATGAATTACCATGGGGAGCATTGTTGACTGGGATCGTGGTGATGTAACATATTCCAATTCATTTAACGGGAGAAACTATGATAACTAACCAATGGCAGTTGGAAATCAAATGGGTAGTATTGAATGAATGTTACAAAAGTTTGGTTTGGCGGGTTTGCCGTATCTGGGCAAAAAGCTCAGTTCGGTCCAAATTAGTTTGAACCGAGCTGAAACTTCATCAATGCTCCTAAAACAGGTGTATAACACTAAGTGCCATAAAAAGCCCTGTATAAAAGAAGAAAAAAGAAGGAAGAGGAAGTAGAACAGAAAGAGGAAGAAAGAAAAGAAATAGTAAGAGGAAGAAGAGGGAGAAAGAAGAGGAAATAGAAAAAGAAGAAAAAAGAAAGAGGGATAGGAAGAGGCAAAATAAATAGGAAGAAAAAGGAGAAAATCAAGAAAAAGAATAGGAAAAGGAAGAGAAATATGAAGATGGAGGAAGAGAACGATCAAGAACATTATTTTTCTTCCTCTTCTTCTTCTTGTGGGTTCTTCCGAGACGAACTTCCCAACGTTTAGGTTTGCACCCAATCAAACTTTTAGCAAAGTTCAACCTGAAACAGTTCTACTGTGTCAGTTTGCTCAACAATACAAATGGGTTTAATGCTGTAATCTGTGCCCCTTATTTAATCCAGGCTCATTGTGCATTTCTTACAAAGCGTAATATTCTTTGAAGCAGCACAATCTATTATTGTAATGTCTTTGGCTGGAGGTGATGATCCGTTCTTGCTACTGCATATTAGCCGTGCCTTCATCATTTAATAAACAGACCAATTATTATCAATCATATTTTACTAGAGTTGTAAATCATGGTGAACACAGCCAACGCTCGTACTCATTATGGAACGGGCAGGGCTGTGTTGGTGTTGTAGTTTCAGTTGCCTTAGAAAAGCAGAGTTTTGCATTTTCAATACTCTGGGATATCAGCCAAGTCTGGCTTTAGTCTGTCTCTAGTGATCTGTGCCATGTGGAAACCTACCCTAATACCAAATAGAAAGTTCTCACAGTATTTTACAGGGTGTTAACATCATTATTAATGGAGAAAACTTGAAAGATTGTTTCGAATAGGATTATTGTTGGATATTAAAATGTAGGCAGAAAGGAAAAGTGATGTATCTTTTAGAAACAGCAAAGTGAGTTTGGAAGCCATACATCTGTGCCAGTAAGTAGAGTGTGCCCTTCTCTGCCCACTCAGTGGCATGCGGCTTTCCCTACACCTGAGCTGTGATTGCTCACTTAGCATTCAATTAGGACTGGCTGACATGATCGTAAGTTTACCGCATATTAAGCGCTCGAAGTACGTGCATGTGATTCGCGTTAATTCACAAGCAATCAAATACACTGCCTTACACTGTTGTGCTCACATTTACGCGTATGCGCACAAAAAAGAACGGAGCATGTTCGATTTGCCGCATATTACACGCAAGAGAGACCATTGTTCTCTATAGGCGCATAATCAACGCCAACCATTCGCAATTACATTGCGTATGGATGGCGCATATACACACCATTGCCAAGCAATGGCACAGGCAATTTAAATAAAAGAAAAAAACAGGAAGACTGTACATGACAGCGTGCGTGAGATATGCTGTCATGTGCAGTACAATATCGCTGCCATGCGCGGCGATAGACTGGCTCCATAGCTGTAAAACCCTGCGTGACATATGGTCCTGTGAGGAAATATTATTTCACATAAGCTATATCTGAAACATTAATCACTGAGGAAGAATTTTCTAAAATTAACTAACTTTATTAAAGAATTTATTAAAAACTATCACATGGACAGACCAAAACATATATTAAACAGAGACTAGGGGATTTAATTTATGATGAAGGTCAAGTAACCCTTTATCTCCAAAAAGAGACAACCCATTAATTCAGTGGCCCAGCGCGCATTATACATAAATCCACTTAACACTTATTTATTCCATACGTGGAATGATAATTTCTCGCCGTTAAATAAGCACGGTCCTCAGAACGGGAAGACTGAACCTTATTTCTACTTCTCTAAGGGTCCCCCTTATTTGAGGACTCTGAGATGGATAAAAATTTTTTACTCAGAAAGTCAAGATAGTGTGCTGTATATGCAAGTCTGCGCCCTTTTATTGTAATTATCAACCCCTATTTCGAATAACAAATGGGGAAACAGGTGCAAGGTGTTAGCCCTTCAAATTCGTGTGTGTCATGAGGCCAATGGTGTGTTAGATGTAACCAGAGGCACCCCTCATTAATATCACGCATCAAAAGGGGACCTCCAATTAATTGGCAAGGAAGGGGTTAAATTTGTAGGTAGGACCGCTAAAATGGGTGCAGACCCAGCCCTGGGCCGGCATTGAAGTTCTTATACCCCCAATTGTAAGTGCCATACATCTAGTAATTATTGCTTATAGTGTCTGGCACGTAAAGAGGTTAATTTTCCCCCTGTATCAAGGCATAATAGAACGCGGCACACTGATAAAAGAGCCAGCCTCTATAATTCCATGATCAGTGTCCCCCCTTCTTTTTAATGAGATCAAAGAGTGGATGTATAGCAGTTCACAGATACATCCAAAAGATCCCAAATGAACTGGCAAATATCTGGTTCCAATAGAGAACCAGAAATTGAAAAGAAGGGGTTAACTTGAAAACTGTAAGATAGCTGTTTCAGTAGGCACACACATGGACCCATTGTGGTGTCATGTTTATTGCTTCCATGGCCCAGTACATTACAATTCAGACCTGATATCTCACAGCATTCATTTGGATGCAGCGGTGGCACATTGCTGGAATTGTGAACTCATCTAAACTTTGGCATGCCAAGCTGAAGAGAAGCAAGTACTATCATAGCCAGAGAGCTATGTGCTGCAAAGTCAGCTCTACACTTGGTTAATCCTCGTTAGAAGAATTCATTAGCCTTCTGCTTGTATACAGTTCCTATTAAGGCTCCGTTTAAGCCAAACGATATGTCCAATATATCATTTAAATAAGGGTTCACTCACTCGGTTATGCGGCCTGTCTATATATGCAGATACATCGTTGGCTCGTTCTAACGAGAAATAGTTCAGTCGGCCACATTCACTGTGTAAGTGATTGAGAACATCTGAATGTTTGCTAATTATATTGAATGATAAGGGAACGAGCCATCGATGCTTTTTATGCCTGCATGAAATGAACTACGAATGAAGAGTCAACGATTTATAGTTCGGTGTTCGGTCGTTGGATGTATAAAGACTGAACGATTGTCGTTCACTTTCGGTCGTTTGAACAATTTTTTAGAACAATCGTCGTTATGTGTAAATGGGCCTTAAGAACTGAAACACTATATATAGATTCCAGAGGTATATGGCCCCACAACAGTAATAAATACAACACACATACAGGGTAGATGTGACCTAACTGGTGCAGATTAACATTAGTGTGTGATCAACTGCTGTTCATGTGCTTCTGCACAGAGCGGTTGTTGTTCATGTTCACGGTCACTGAAGCACACACCTCCCTTCAAAGTTTATTGGCTAGTTGTTAAAAGACTAACGATTGCCTGCTTACACCAGACGATAATTAATCAACCAGTAACTATTTTTAGGTAAGCTGAAATGACACGACTATTAACTAGTGAAGGAGCTATCGCGCGTCACGCTGTTGGTGACCGTGTTTACACAGAACAACTGTGGCTTATATTTGCTCAATTGAGTGATTCTTCAGACAACAGATGTCTAGTGTAAAGCCTCCGTAAGGATAGGACTCCATATCACCTACTCATAGGAAACTTTATTTTAAAGCAATCCGAAAGACCCAAATGGCCCATGACATTGTTATCTTGGTTCATGGATCGTGGCTATTCATTTCAATCATTGTTATTTGCAGTCATAAGCATCATTGTCATAGGCATCATCTAATGGCACTTGAGTTGTACACATACAGTACTAGAGATATCACTTTGTATAGTCACATGTTATAGCATCATGTCATCCATTGCCTCGGTGGGCCAAGAGTGGCACAGTGATAGAGTAGAGGTATGATTTTTAAGATGTGTATATTACTAAGTTGTGGCACATTATTAAATCTCCTATTTCATGTATAGTATAAAATTAGAATGGGGTCTGATCCTGGACACTTCCTCTAATTGGTTTAGTTACTCGCCCATTTGTTACATAATACAATGGGCCATTCATGTGACTCATTTTCTGGCAATGGGATCTGTTTATACAACTCAGGTGGTAGACCCTATAAAGCGGACAACTCTTGTATATATACTAAATGTAGCAATGAACGTTCTAGGCTTTCTTATCTAACCGTATTTCAGTGTAGCAAATACTGTAACATCTCTTGTAACCTTCGTAATTTCAAGGTGAAGAAAGACTTAATTTTAGGCTTCAAATGTTTTACGAGTCTGTTTCATAGACTTTTCTACACCACAAGTGTAATCTGTCTCTGCCACCTCAATGGGAAACGCATACGTTGCCAAATTAATTTGCCTGTGATGTAATTCAGACAGTGTTTGGATGACTGCTGGGGAAAAACATTCTGAGAAGCCGGAAAAAAAAAACTTTTTACACTGGTAGATAACTATATGTTGCAATGGCAGAATAACTCTCATAGCGCCAAATGATATTGAGATTGCCTGCCACCGTTATTTAGAGCTCATACTTAGTAGAAGACTAGACAAGCCATAGCGCAACACGGAAATTGTGTGGGTGTGCGGCACCGTTACATGAAGAGTTTTGTCAGACTGTGGGAAGTGACACTTCATGTAGATATGTCATTCAGCTGTGGACAGGTGGACTAGGGCTTCCCCTGCTCAGACTATGATATCTATTTCCTTGGCAAATGACACAAGTGAGCACATCATTGCATCTCACAGTATCACCCTTTCGATATTACCATAATTAACTTCATGGAATATGCTCTCAGCAGCCGGATGTTGTCATACTTCAGCCATGCAGACTATGAAGTGTGATAGCACAACCTGCTTTCACTCTACTTAAGCACATGCTAAGCATGCTTTAAAGCCGTAAGCTCCTGTAATGACCTGTAAAATGACTGATTTTACGACCTTTGTTTTCCAAGAGGCATTGCCAGCAAATCAGAGAAGTCACATATGGAAACTCAGATCTGTTCCAATTCCGTGTCCCTGCCATAAGAGGCAACTACTCATTCTGTCTTGACAGCTGAAATTCATTGGAACCCTATTGGGCACATTTACTTATAGAACCCTGGCAGTGTCCATCTGTTTGTTGTTTGCTAGCAGGTGCGAGAGCAAACAGTTGAGCTCAATGAGAAATGGATGAAGACCACCAAAGAGGGTTGTGTATATATGCGGAATATACACATTATTTTTCTACTGATCATTTACATTAGGGATTTATGACAATCCGGCCAAGTTAAACTGGTGTAGCTGTTGTAGGTGGGGACCATCAATCCAAATTTTCCATAAATGCTCATAGTCTAGTACTATAAAATATGCATTGCATCTTATATAATACAGTGCTATGGTTTGCTGACTTGTTTGCTCCTAATTCAGCTGTGTTTTGTTAGTGCATCAATTTGCATCAAAAGCCAATACATAGAAGGTCCAATGGTGTATCTATAGAGATAGAAGAAGTCACAGCTGCAATTTAGCCTCTGTATTGTAGCGATGCCTGTGGCTCCTTCATACAAAGCATGGCCAACTGAAACAAAAAGGGGCCTACAGGATTTCAGAAAAAAAAGCAGAACTGCTGGGCTGTGACCACCAACAGCAAGAAGGACAAAGAAGCCAAGCATACAATACACACATTATACAACCCCTGCAGGTACTACGCGAAGAAAGGGAAAAGTCAAGCCAATATGACTTGGAGAACAGTAAATCATTATAGTAGTAGGAATATGAATTATGTTCCTGTTTTATGTATCTGGATTTGCTTTAATGTTAAAAAATTAACTGCATGTGTCACCATTGGTTTATTGTAAACTTAGTAACTACTATTGGCTTTTTTTACAGGACGGATGGTTACTGTTTCACCATTATAGAAGAGGATGAATCTGGACTTCCTGTGATCACCTCTGGCTGCTTAGGATTAGAAGGTTCAGACTTTCAATGCAGAGTAAGTTGATGGTTGTGCACAATGGCCACCACTGTTCTATTGAGAAGGTTCCTTCTAAGACGTCTTCTTTAAGGCTTTGTCTTGCCACCTGTAATACTTAAGTAAACAGATACCTTGCAACTAAATTGACAGCCTACAGTATTTAATTATCTTTGAGTAGATATTGTTTCTTTTGGTTCTTAAATTAAAGGCTGATTTCCATATGATCTCTGTAGCATATGTGATCAGATGACAAAGAGATGTTCTTTTGCACGGCTGCACATTGGTGATGGGAAGGTTTTTACACAATGAGGAGATTTTGGAGCTTTGATTAAAACTCTGCTTGTAATGGGACTAGCAACAAGTTTGTGGCCATTAGTATAAAAGAGGTTAATCATAACAGGACATAATAAGGACATCTGTGTTCTTGGCATCCTTTGGAATGTGTTCAAATAAGGCATCCAATTCATAAGTGATAATAGGAATCCTATGCACTTTTGACCTAATTGTATTGTAATGGGTGATAGACTATTCTAAAAATGTACTTTTGGTGTTGTTTCCCACACCCTCGGTTGTATCATTGTTTTATTTCCCAGATGGCTTATATTAGAGCATAATTATCTATGTGTGGTCTTGAGAGGAATGCACATACCGTAGCTTGTAAAAACTCATAAAGTGGGTTTTTGAACCTCATTGGTATTTTAATGTACTAAAATTATAACTAATTAGGTAATATCTGGAGGTAAGTATTCATAAGGAATTTTCTCCATGAATTACAAAAAAATGGCTGTCCTTTCTTATAGTCCTCTTGTATAACAGTAACAATATATTTATGTATCTTTCTAGAGATTGTATGACTCTTTATTAATATATAGTGAAATCTGTTTGAGACCAACGCCAAAAATTGTTTTGAAAAATGGTCCTTTAGAGTGGTCTAAGTGAGGTCTTCTGAAAGATGGTCTTTAGGAGAGGTTCCACTGTATGTGCTTCTGGCGTAAATATTTATCCCTACCATTATCATTATAATGGAGATTAAATAAATTGATGGTGCTACTTTATGACTTTAAAATCACTTCAATTATTTTTTTTTTATTCATTATGTAACTAGTTCCCCAGTATATATAATTCGGTTAGTATTAACTTGTTTACTTATTCCTTTTTCTCTGAAAGTTCCTGTAGTCCTTCTCTTCAGATGGCTCCCATTCTGACCAGCTCAGATTTACTTGGGTTTACATGCTCTCAAATTAGTCTGTTTTTCAGTCAGCATAATTCCTGTGTGATGGACCCTACCACACAAGCTCTTTAGAGGGCGATACAAAAACTCCTATCACAGTTACTGCTGATGATTAAAGGCTCCCGTCACATAGTTATAATGAAGAAAATTGTAGCTCTGCCTTTATTTATAGGCCTGTAGCTTATTTAGGTGAATAGACAGAGTAGCGATAATCACAGTGTCCTCCTTGCAGGCAGAGATAGTGCAGCCTCTAGCTGTTAGTGTGATGTTGTACTGATGCATCACAGGATTGAAAGCACAGAATAGTGAAAGAGAAAGCAGGGAGAAATCTCAGCATCAAAATGGTGCCTAATAAGTATCACATAGGAGGCTGCATTGCATAAAAGTGACTGCAATGTACATATGAAAAGTCCAGAGTCTGATAGGCAATCAGGTGAGGGGTGCAGGGATGGAAAAATGTGTTTTTTTTCTAGAGTAGTCACTTTTGGAGCCTGGGTCTTGTGTTTTTAAGACATTCAATGGCTTTGTTATCTTTTTCAGTAAGTGCATATTATACAGTATTTAACTATTTTACATTTTATCATAATTATTTGTCTGTTGAAGATAATGATTGCTACAGAACTATTCAGTGAATGGAGGTATCTGCTTTAGGGTGAGATTATCCCATACTTCTGGCATAATGTTTCTTGATATCTGCCAGATGACTCTAGTTTTTATTCCTTTATCTCATTAGGATTGTAGCTATCAGGGCCTGATAGCAGAATAAATGAAAACACATTCAGTATGTGGTCCGTTAGGAAACCTGGAGGGTTATTAGCTTATATGTATATATAATATATGCTAAACATTACTTGCAAATTGTCTGTATCTTCTCAATTGCATTAATCTAGTTTTGGTTTTATTTTAGGATACACCTATTCCCCATCAAAGGAGGTCCATTGAATGCTGCACAGATGAAGATTTTTGTAACAGAGATCTTCATCCCACTTTGCCTCCAATTAAAAATAAAGGTAAGACAAAGGGACATTTTAGCACATAGCTTAAAGGAACCTGTCACGTCCCCACAGCACCATAAACTAAGGTATGGTACTGTTACGGGGCATGACAAGGAGGCCGGTGATGTATTTTTTATACTCATCAGCTCCCAGGATCCAACAGTGCCCTCTTCTGAAGTTTGTCCGTGACACGGAACTTTAACTCTTTTCCACATGTCGATTTCAAAGGGGAACATCGCAGATTCCAGGAGTGGGTGAGTGTAAGAAATACATCCCCCGGCTCCCTGTCACCTCCTCTAACAGCACCCTAACTCAGTTTATGGTGCTCTGGGGATGTGACAGGTTCCTTTTACAGACGATATAATCAGCTTTCCAGGTCATTCAATGTCCTGTCTTACGTTAGGGTCTTCAGACTTGATCATTATTTCCGTGGTTGTTTAAAGAGGTCGTCTAAGTCATTTTCTTCTTTTTTTATTTCCTATTCCCTATGACCCAAAATAATACAAGACGCTATACTCACCTCCCCTGACTCCACACATATCCAGCTCCCCAAATCTGTTCTGTCCGCTGGCTCTATGTTTGCAGCTTGCAGTCAGACTGTATACAGGACAGCACCGGTTTCTGCAGCCATTCACAGAGCTCATCACTTGAACGTTGAGGATTATGATTAACTACAGTTGTCCCATATACAGGCTGATTGCAGCCTGTAAACACAATAGTGGCGGTCAGAATGGACCACTGGACATGTGGTGAACCAGAAAAGATGAGTATAGGTTCTGTAATTATTTTTAGGTATGGTGAGTTAGAAATTAAGAAAAAAAACCTCAAACAACCTCTTGAAGTTTCAACCCGATCAGTTGTGTATCAAGTGAAAAGCCAGATGTGGTCTAGGTCCCCTTTTTCGTTTTATTTTTCTTAGGACTCAATATCCTTCATCGATATCTGAATTCAAAGCCATCAATATGTTTCCTCTCTCCTTCCCTTATTGTTCAGATTTCTCACCCAGAGTCACACAAACTTTAGTAGCCTGACAATTCTTTGTTTATATGGATATCTCATTACACTTGAAGAACTTTCCAAGATCTCTCATTCATGCTTTACCATGTTTCATGCAATTGTATTCCAGTCTTCTAGATCTCGTCTACAACTTCTATGTCTTGACAATCAATTGTAAACTTAGGAGCCCATCCCTTAGTGGCAATTGTTGCTTTTATTTCATATTGAAACAAGTACATATGTAGATTTCACAGTGATGGTGAGCACCAATCAACAAGATCGGCACTTGTTTGTCCGGCCTTTAAACAGGCAAATTCAGACTCTATTAGTGAATGAAAGCTTGTTGATAGGATTGTTTGCCCTACATTGAGTTTCACCATCATTTACAAGGGGAGACGTGATGCCAACAATGATTTTTTTGTGCCGCATTAGAGATGTGATCACCTAACGAATGAACTTTAGAGTGACTGGCGGTACCTTCTCATGGCCTGATAATCAGGCAAACAAACTTCCTTAGGAACATTTTTGCCAGATCATTGTGAAATAGTAAAAACTACTTAATCCTCATCTGTCTGCACAAATGGGCATCATTTCACTGCCTGCGATAGCAGTCAGCCATATTGAATGTAAACTCACTATATACTGAACCTTACTATGAGAGTGACTAGTCCCCACATAGTTCCTACAAGAAAACTTTCCCATAGGAAGTATGAACAATCATTAAGCTACAGTACAATAAAAGAGTAATAATATAGTAATAAAGACTGATGTGAACAAAAAATTATGATATGTTACCTTTCTCTGGCGGAAGAAGTGTTTGCACAACTTCAAATTGACAATACTAGAAAAACCCAAAATTACATAATAAATGCACCTTTATGTCTATTGAAGGGTAAAAAAATGTGTACAGTAAATTAGTACCAGTTGTGTGTATATAGAAGGTAAGTGGCTCTCTCTCTGGCAGACTCAATCTGTCCATGTATTACATGGCTGACATAAACTTTCCCTGGTAGAATCAACTCTTTTGCCAGGAAAAAGATAAATGGAATAAATGATATGTGAAACCCGTGTATAAAAATTCCAATGACATCACTTTAATCAATCTAATTAATGGGAGAATGTAGCATAGGCAAATACTTCAGAAGTAAATATTCCAAACCTTATGGCTCTCAACTTCTACAAAAACAACATACGTGAGCATTAATATGGTACACATGACAGAAAATAGCATTGAAGTGAGGCTTTTCCCACAGTGTGGGACTTTTTGAACATCTGAGAAGGTTTTCCCTGGTCAGGAGCCTCTGACTAAGGGCAAAGTACTGAGGAAGCTGGGGTTAGATTCATGACTTGTTTGCAGGTCAGATATAATTAACCTTTGCTGCAAGGTTATGTTAAAGTTAAGGGTTGCAATCGAAGTGGCAGAAATGTCTCACTGTGTAGTTAGTTCTAAAGTGCAATGGAGATGTGAAATTACTCTATTTGTCGTTGATTATGAATGGCGGGGAATTCGGTAAGGATAGAGTTTGAAGATTAGATCTCTTTTGGTTGAACCTGCTTGATGGTAATCCTAAAACAGAGGAGTATTTATTGGAATTTTTCAAAGTATTATTGACTCTTCCTCAGTGTGGGTAGGCGAGATGCCATGAGGACATTTATATGGAGTTATTATATACAGGAGATTACCTTACATAAGTCTAAATCTCGAGAAGTCAATAGGACCCTTCAGCGACCAGCTTTAGATGCAGAGCATCATCATGACAGGTGTTGCAAAAAATGAGCATCTTTTTATGAAGCAGCGGATCTTTGGGCAAGCAGGGGGTTGTTTCTTTGTTTCTATAATGAAGGCAAAGGAATCATCATCCTATGTTGTAGCATTGGGAAGGCCTGAAAATTCTCTGGTTATAAAGGAGGATGAAATTTTGAAGACATTTTTTCTCTATTTTAACCCTTTCCAATCCACTGTCTGACGTCTAAAGACATTATGATTTAAGGCTGTACAGCTCTGATGTTGGAAGATGCCCGTCGGGGTTCTCTTACTGTATATTGCCAGCCTTTCTGCTGTTGGAGCCTATCCAATGTGTCACCTCATGCAGTACTGGCTTTAGCCAGCATATAGCGCCGTTGTATAACAGCAGAAAAAGAGTAAGCCCCCTAGGAAAACCAGGATACAAATTGGATTGGAAAGGGTTAAAGACATATATGCTACTACGTTAAGTATGGATTGTGAAAATCTTTAGGAATATTTGGTTTGGGGGCAATTTTTTAACTTTGTCTGATGATCAGAGAATGATATTAGAGGCTCCTTTGACAGTAAAGGAGTAAGGGATGCAGTAGCAACACTTCCTAATGAAAAGTCACAAGAGATGGATGGTCTTCCAACTCAATTTTTCAAGCATCACCAGGACATTTATTGATGGTGCTTAATAAATCATTGTATGAAGGCATACATCCACCATCGATGAAAGATGCTATGATTGTCTTAATTTCTAAACCGGAGAGCATTTATCTCTTCCTGATTCCCATCATCCGATATCTCTGTTGATCACGGATGTTAAAATCTTGGCAATGGTACTTTAGTAAGGATTCATTTAATACATGAGGATCAGTCCAGCTTCATGCCAAACATTTGACTGCTATTAATTTAAGGCTGCTATACCTGAATCTTCAGCCGGATCATAAGATTTGTGGGAGCAGGGCTGTTTTTTACAGCTTTTGACAATGTCGAGTGGAATTATTTGTGGTCTGTTTTTCATATGATGGTTTTGGTTTTGGTGAGAAATTTGTGGCATGGGTTAAACTGCTCTATGCAATGCCAGGGGCAAGAGTGAGGATAAATGGTCATATTTTGGGACAGATGGTGTTGGAGAGGGGAACAAGGTTAGACTGTCCCCTGCCCTCTGTTCATTTTTCCTAGGCATTTGAGCCCTTTGTTGGTTTGATAAGGCAATCACCTGATATAGTTGGATTGCAGTATGGAGAAATTGAGAAACAAATGACAAGGTTTGGAGGATTGGCAAATCCAAATGTTTGGATATATTGTTTAGTGTCTCAACAGTTGTAGAAGTGGGGAGAAAGGAATAGTGTTGGGTTGAATGGTAGGTTAGTTTCTAAAATGGCAAGTTGTAGCCTCTCAATAACAATATGTGAGGAAAGGAGGAAAAGAGAGATTGTATCCGACTATTCTTTTAATGATGAAATCATGAAATAAGTTTAAGCAGATTTTGCAGCTAGATGCATTTACTGTATAAACCCCCTCTGGACAAATCCAAAACTGATGGATTTTTTTAAGCTGTAGGCTTTTTCACGATGGTAGAAGAGAGAGATAATCTTTTTGGAACAGGTTCTGGGGAGTCTTTTTCATAGTTTTGACAATTTAGAGAGCTTTATGATGTTCCCCATAGTTATTTTTCCCAGTTTCTTCAGCTACAATATGCGTTTCCTGCTCAAGCCTGGCTAGTATCTGTGTTTATAGTTGAAAATCTTTGATGAATTTTCTTGTGTATTCTGGGGCTACAAGGGTGTAATATCTTATTTATATAGACTAATGCTTTCTTACAGCAATTCCCAAGATAGGTACAAGAAAAATAGAAAAAGGTTTTAGGCCATATTAGTGAAGATAAATGGACTGCAGTGTTGTGTATGATCCCGAAGGCTATAAATCTAAGGTTATTTGTTTATCCGGGTATACAGGCAGGTAGGAACTATTAGGGGTTGATCCAGGGAACAGTCTGACTGCCATTAGGGAGTCGGGAAGTAATTTTTTCCCATAGGGCTAATTGGCTTCTGCTCTTGGGGTTTTTTGCCTTCCTCTGGATCAACAAAACAGGAGGCTAGACAGGCTGGACTAGATGGACATTGTCTTTATTCAGCCTTACGAGCTATGTTACTATGAAGTTATATCTATCTGAAAGTCAACAAGGATCGCAATTGTATTTAGTGCATAGAGTTTATCGTACTCCATAAAAGTTGTTTAACAAGGGTATTAGTTTAAACTCAGACTGCCCAAAATGTTACATGGATAGTACAGATTTAATGCATATGGTCTGGAATTGTGTGAATTTGTGGGAATTTTGGAACGGGGAAACTAGAGATAATTAAAAAGTGTATGTTGTTAATATTCGTCTTAATCTCAGACCTCATATATTGGGTGTTGTTGATGTGATGAACAGCATACTCTTTTGGGAATTCAGGAAGAAAGGGGATATAAAAAAAGAGTCTGTTTGACTAAATTTGAGGAAATTTGGGGAGGATAGTTTGATATAAATATATAATTGATATTTAATATTGAGTGCTCTTGCATTGAGGTATTGTAGAAAAGTTGAGGGATTTGGAACGGATTAAGGAGAGAGGTGAGAAGGTGGAGAAGGGTTAGTTTTTTTTTCTTCTTTCCTTTTTGTATGCGTCTAAATATTTTTGGGGGAAGGGATGGAGGAGATTTTGATTTACTTATATATAGTTATGATTATTTGTAGTGTCTGGATGGGGTAATATTATGTTCTGTGGAAATCCTGCTCATGCATGTATGAATGTATAGAAATTAAGGAGTAATTGTAGTGAAAATATAACTTTAATGAAATGATCTGATTTAAAAAAAGAAAGAAACTACTATGAAACGAGCCGTCTATTGACAAGGGTAATAGATGAAGTACATCATTGCTGTATATAGACTGTTATCTGATAAGCTGTAGCCACTGCTCAGCAATGCTATAAACTATAATGCAGTATTGATAATGATAATGTTTTAAAGGCACTAGATACTTTTGTTCAAAGTATAGATGTATCTGATATCCATTTAGCAATACTAAAGTGCTTTGAAATAAATTCAATTCTTACACTGAGGCTCTATAATATATAATTGCCATACCAAACATTACTGGAAATCTTTACAAAAATTAATTCTTGTAATATATATGGGAGGGGCTGGGAGATAAACAATGATAGGAGTCCCTCCTAACTGGCAGCAGTGGTGCCATGATGTCTAGCTCTTAGGTTGACTAGATGCTAAATGGGCACCAAAATAGTCTGAGGAATTACTGTCAAGCAGATATATTGTACACATATTGGCATATTGGTCTAAATATTGGATTGTGCCATTTATTATATGTCTTCCGAAAGCTTCCATTGTGCTAGTTCAGTGCTTCATATAACAGGAAAATATTATGTTTAATTATGTATATTGTTCTCTGTACGCAGAGAGAAAAAGGAGTAATTAAAGCACATGTCAATGAATAATAGGAGTAAATGTGTAACTACACCATCCCATTGGAAAGAAAGCAAGTCTCCAAGTTTCCCTACTGTATAATGTTTAGAGGCTCGAAACCCAAGACATCTTAGACAATGGTTGGCCATGTTCACACATTGAGAGCTCTGTCAGGATTTAGGCACAGCTTCCAGGATCTAAACCCTGACAGAATCTGATGTATTTTATACGCCAACATGGAAAACATATGGAGAAGGCCCATGATAGCTGCAATGAATTACAATAGAGGTATCCCATGTGGATCTGCTGGCCAATCTGCAACAGGAATCCAACTTTCAATTTCAGATTGAACCAGACATATTATACTGCATATACTCTATACTATGTAGTGAGCTTAATGTAAAACTTGCACTAATGATAGATAATTATAGACTATCTGACGGATTAGAACCATTTCCAACTGCTTCAAAGTTTATACTTTGTCCGGCAGTGTTCATCTTCAAGTGATATTACTGTCTACTTTTAAAATGTAGATCTTTAATGGGTTTTACCAGAATCACATGGTATCCCCCATCCACAGCATTTGGGATACCTTTGCTGATTGGTGGGGGTCTCATTGTTGAGACTCCCACTGATACCGAGAATGGGGGTCCCAAGTCTCCCTCTGCCTCTTAATCTGGGATCGCACCATCCCCAACAGTGACATCACAATGAATGGAGTGCTGGCCGAGCATACGCAGCCACAACTTCATTCATTTCAATGAAATGCCAAAGTGGTTCTAACTCTGCTATCTCGGGTATTCCCATTTAAAATTCATATGCATGCTTAGCTAGCGCTCTATTCATTCTGATGTCACTGTGGGGGGTAAAGCATGCCGGCAGTGAGAGGCAGAGGGAGACACAACCAGCATTCTATTCAGTCTTCCCCTAACTGTGGGGGTACAGTAAGTCCGCAGTGAGGAGGAGAGGGGGACACAGGACCCCCGTTCTTGAGATTGATGAGCGGTGAGATTTCTCCTTCGCCCATGCAGCCTGTTTATACAGCAGATACATCATTGGTTCGTTCAAACAAGCAATGGTTCACTGTATAAATGACTGAGAACGATTGGTATCTAAACCAAACGATTACTGAACAATGATTTTTATGCTGCATAACATGAACTATGAACACAAAGTGAATGAATTATCGTTTGATCATCGGCTGCATTTACACTGAACGATTATTGTTCATTTTCACTCGTCTGAACAATTCTTTTGAATAATCATTCCGTGTAAAAGGACCTTTAGGTTTAAGGACATCTATTACATAAGTCAGGCCCAATGTCCACGGGCAGGTTTGATTTGTGGAAGATCCGCAAATCAAGCTGCCCATAGAGAAACATGGGCGTCCGCAAATGAAATAAAGCATGCAGATTTGATTTGAGGACCTTTTGGCCCGGAAAAAAACCCAGCATGCTCCATTTCAGTGCAAATCCCACATAGATGGCTTCCATTGAAGTCAATAAAGGCCGTCTGATCTGCGGCCCGTCCGAAATGTAATTGCAGACATGCCGCAGATTCCATGGGAAAGCAGGAGTGTTATAAAAAAATTAAAAACTCCACTGCTCATGTGCGTCGGCGCACCAGCTGGCGTTTCCACACACATGCGCAGTGCAGAAAATGAAGACCCGGATGGGTAAGTAAAAGACCCGCAGTGGCCTCGGCCGCGAGCAGGGTCAGATTCCGCTGTGGGCTCCTGCATGCGGAATCCAATCTGCCCATGGACATGAGGCCTCAAGGTCCTCGTATCAAATTCTTATCCTTCTATAGATTCTATGATCTGTTTTCAAGATTTCTGAATTAGATATGGTTCTTTTAATCATCCAGCACTACTGAACACTACTGGAGCCACGTAAATCTCTTATATTAGGAAACTTTACCAACATTACCAACAATTATAATATAATTGCCAAATCGGATTCTACACCTCAATGCTCTATAAATACAAGCAATTCCCTAATACAATAGATAAGATGTCTCTAAAGCAGAACTCCATGCTGTCCGCACTGAGAGGTTTTTGAATGATCTCTTACATAGTATTTCACATTAAGTGGTAAACTTTTCTTTAGGTTGTGCTGAATACCCCAACTATTTGAAGGAGAAGAAATTTTTGGTTGTAATAAAAAAAAAAACCTGATATCATTTATATATATATTATTTTTAATTATCTACATATATCGCTTTTTTTTAATTGCAACAAAAAATATCTTCTCCTTCAAGTAATTTGTGTGCGAGGAGTCAAAAGATGGCTTGCCTATATATATGGACAGATGTTCGCATTTTTTGTGTAATTACACACATTAATGATATTTTTTAGTTAATTAGGTAAACATTGACAGCGATTTAACTAGTAATGGCGAGGCGTATACATAATTAATTAGTAAAACTGTAAATTGCCCTTGTCTCATGCAGAAGCTATTTTGTTTAGGTTGTCTGCAATCTCTATCAACCTGATTCAAACTGACATCCTAAACTGTTACAAACCACACATTTCACAGAGAAGTGGCTGCCATTAAAAGAGGCTAAACTGTTAATAAACCATGAAATGAAGCTTTCAGTCCTCTGTTTCACTCCTTTTCGGGAAAAAAAGAAAGGCGGACTCCCCAGTGGCTTCTCCGTTTCATCTCTCGCACTCTTAGAGCCACGGCACAGGTAGAGAGCTGCAGCTGAAGCGAGAAATGACTGATGAGACCCTGTGTTGTCCTGATAGGCATCTTGTCGGTGTCTCTTTTCAAAGGTCCTCAGATATGCTTCACATGCCTACACGCTGGAAATTAAAAGCCTAAAGCAATGGAAATGGGGCCAGCCATTGAATCGCATGTTAGCCTACCAGCTAAAGAGTTAAAGACGAAAAAAGAGAAAAAAATGCAACACGAAAGCAAGTCTTTAAAAAGCGTAAACTAAGAGGTCCCCAAGGAGACTCTTGTCTCATTACTTTCGTAAAGCTGTAACTTAATAGCACCATGGCAGGATGAGTCGATAAAGCTGAAGTTCTTGTTTTTCCGTCTTCAGCTATGGCATGAATGCCGACTGTCTTTTGAAAGAAATTGTTGATCTGCTAATCTCCTTCCAAGACAAGGACCATGCGGCAGTCTGTGTAGGGTCTAGGCACGGAAAGGTTATTTTTCTGCAGATATGGGTAAAGGATTAGGCATGTGGATGTAGTTCTTCCAGTGGGAATTCATGTAGTGAAACGGCTGCCAAAAGGAGAACGCTGCTTTATAAACTGAGCATGTAAATTTCAGTCCTGGGAATATCTTGCAGATATAATTATCCATCTTAATGAGCTCATAATCTTATTACCCTGGTGCAGGTTATTTGAGTTTATGATTAGGACTGCCAGATTCTGTACTGTACTTCATACTCAACTCCTGACATTGTGACAACAAAGTTCAATGGGTTCTATGTTTAACCCCCTCGCAACACATATATGACTATATACTTACCCCGTACAGATAGCACGTATATAGTCCGCCACAGCCTATGCGGTGTATGCAGCGGGCTCGGGAGCTGATCTCCCGCTTTGACAGACGACACAGCAATAGCTGCGATCAGTAAGATTGCAGCTGTTAACCATTTAAATGCAGCTGTCATGTCATTTTTACCATACCATGAATGGCGTCAAAATCCCCCTCCCCCCAAAAAAGTGGTGCAATTGTGTTTTTTTCCTACTTTTTTCAAAGTCTTCTAATATATTGTATGGAACATTAAAAGTTAACCATTGAAAGATACAACTTATCATAAAAACAAGCCCTTGTGTTGATATGTTGCCTACAAATACAAGTTATATTATAATTTTTTGAACACCAGAGTTGCAGAATGTGATCTGGACGCGGGTGAATCAATGACCCTTGGTCATGGAAGGGTTACATTGCAGCATTCACCAACCAGATCTTTACCGAGGTTTTGCAAACAATGACTTTTGCTATGACCTGCGTATACAGGACTCCCAAACACACAGTATATATGACTTTGGCTACTTAAGGCATAAGAGAGTTATGAATTTGGTCAGTATGATTCATTTGCATCGGAGGGATGTAATAGAAGGTTTTGTTCTGCTCTTGCCCGTGCGGTCTGAGTACTAGAGAAATTGGGTAGGATGTGCCACTTCGAAAGAGCAGACTCAATGTAGATGTAAAAAAAAACGGAAGCTAATTAGCTGTCGTTATGTAAGGCGCATGAAGAGTTGGTTTTCTTTCTAAAGCCACTTATATCATCCTTTTTGGGTGTTCTGGGATCTCTCTGCAGTTTAGTGTTTGCATTCCTAACATGCCAACATCTTGGGAAAGGTTGTCTCCTGCTCCCCAGCTTCCATTACATGACTGGTGATGACTTTCCAGGCATCATGGGAGTTCCAGTGAATTAGCAGCAAACACCTTCTGCTTCATTATGTCCATGGAAAAACCTCTCTCACTTGTCTGCTGCCGGCGGCTCTTTCTGTTATAGTTGGCAAGAAGTTGGTGAACTATTGCTACAATTCTAAATCACACGTCTTGACCAAAGAAGTTACAATTTCTATTTTTTTTTCTGTTTTTCTTCTCTCATAGACTTTGTTGATGGCAGTATCCATTATATGGCCCTTCTGATCTCAGTGACTGTTTGCAGCATCATTCTGGCAGTGATTCTAATATTCTGTTACTTCAGGTAAGAACAAAACATTTGTGCCTAGCTTCAGTTAATCACTTAGAAGAAAGAAATAAGACTTGTTAGGAGAATTTCAACCTAGTCAAGTCTCTTTTTCTTCGTAAGAATGAATGGCGAAGAGAGTGTGACTGCCACCTACAGGGAGAAGATAGTAGGCAGCTGCTGCTGAGAACGGAAGGACTTGCGGAGAAGAGTATAAAGTCTACAGTAGCTCTTTACTGATAGCATATGGACACTGTAGGGGTATAGAGATCCCCCTCTATGACCTAAGCAGAACGGAGAGACGCTCTACAGGAAGGAAGCTGTTACTTTTTAGACACCTCCTTTAAATCAATTGACTTACTGTTATATTATGTGGAAGGAGATCATAGACAGTTGATGCAAATTTATATGGTACCCTGTTGGCAATTAGACCAATGATTTGAGTGTTGCAAGGTGAGAAGATTCAGAGTGTCTCAACAAGATAAGACTTTGCTTATATCTGCGTCGGAGGTTCTGCCGATTTCTGTTAAAGTACAGAATAAAATACCACGGCGGGAGCGCTATGTCGTCTTGTAAAATGCTGGAGGGCATAGCGGAAGCTGAATAGCTGAATAGATCCCATTTATGGTAGTGTGGTCCCTTTGGCGCTGTTCGTTTTCATCGACAGATCAGTTTTGGCCAGGGATTCTGTTTCCTGTTCGTATGAGGGAACATTAAGCTTGGGTTCACACGGGACGGAATTCCGCGGGAAATCTCGCGGTTTGGCCGCAGCAAAAACCGCGAGATTTCCGCCGGGAGAACTGCCGCGGAAAAAGCCGCGGCGGCTTTGAAGCGGCCCAGCCGCTCGCTCTTCCGCTGCGGCCGGCGCTCCCATAGAGGAGAGCGCGGCCGCAGCGGAATGCCAAAAAGAATGGACATGCTGCATATTCTGAAACCGCGGCTGCAGCGGCCGCAGCCGCGGTTCCAGACGGGCTTACCGCAGCGGATTGGCAGTCCCGTGTGGACGAGATTTCTGAGAAATCTCGTCCACCTGGCTGACTAATCCCGAGATTAGCGGCCGCGGGTGGATTTGCCGCGGCAAAACCGAGGCAAATCCGCCCTGTGTGAACCCAGCCTAAGGGTATGTCTACACGTAGTGGAAATGCTGCGGATTTCATGCAGTGGAAAATTCTGCAACCTTTATATATTCAAAACTTTTTTTTATTTTAGAAGATACCTCGCTCCCTCTCATCGCCAGAGTCTCAGTGCTTTCAGGGCTCCCTTCACCGGGCACCCAGCAGCTGCTAGTGAGTGCAGCGCCGCTGGTCAGACGATGCGGAAGGGATCAGCAGCACTGCACTCATTAAAGACCGCCGGGTGCCAAGTGAAAGAAGCAGCAACAGTGCAAAGACTTTAGCGGTGAGAGGTAGTGCGGGATCTCCTGAAATCAGCCGCTGATGCACAACTGAATTTGGCTTTGCTTTAGATTCGGAAATGCTGCGAAATTTGCTACAGAACTTTCCGCTGCAGAGAATCCGCAGGATTACTGCAATGTGTAAACATGCCTTAAATCGTAATCCATAGTGCAGATGTGAACGAATCCAAAAAGTGAAAAATGAAGCATTCAAAGTTGTAACTTAAATGCGATATAGTAGTGTTAGTAACACGCTGCGTCAGGCAGAAGCTGGTATATACAGGTCATCATTCAGCTTTATTTACATTGGAAGGAACTTAGCGGTGTAATAAAGTTGCTTTAAGTGCATTTTTAACTCCTTATGCAAGTAATACTAATTATATGTATCATTCTGTAATGGGATGTATTCAGTTTACTGCATTGTCTTATACATAGGTACAAAAGACAAGAGGCCAGACCTCGGTACAGCATCGGCTTGGAGCAAGACGAGACTTATATCCCTCCTGGAGAATCACTCAAAGATCTCATTGAACAGTCTCAGAGCTCTGGAAGTGGATCAGGGCTCCCTCTGCTGGTAAGAAAGGCAGCAAGGACTTATTTGGAAATTTCTCAGAATAAATAGAAAATATTAACTCCATATGAAATGACAGTAAAATCTACTGACGTGTGGTGTACATTACAAGTTTGTAATCTTTCCAGTGCTACAAAGTAACTTGTTGTGAACCTGTTTATGCTAATGGATCCTATTGTTTTTATTAACAACCATTTTAAACCAAGAAGAGCAAATATGTCATTTTTTAAGACTGAGGTCTCTTTCAGCTTGACAAGGAAACCTACCGTAGCTTGCAACATTTTTCTGTGGCGCTATTTAATAGAATGGTGACAGAGAATGATCTGGCTCTGCCATTCCCATTTGAATAGGCTAAAGAGAACCGATTCCTTACTTAAAAAGCATCAACACAGCCCACACCAGACAAAAAGGCCAAAATGACTGATTTGGCCAACCATCACTTTCAAGAGTTGATGGCAGACTACAGCCTTCCAAAAATGTTATCTCAGCTTGTATAATTTTGTGGTCGTTGCCGACTGACACTACTCACATATGGCATGATCAGCCAAGTACGGACAATCATTTGTCACTTCACGCAGGCCTAGTTTGTTGGTTTCCTTTTTTAACCCCTTGAAGACATGGCCATTTTTTCATTTTTGCCTTCTTCTTCCCACATTCAATAAGTTACAACTGTTTTATTTTTCTATTCATAAGGGTTTAGTGAAGACTTATTTTTTGCAGGATAACCTGTAATTTCTATTGGTAGTCTTCTGGATCGCTTAAAAAAAAAAAAAAAAAATCTTGGAAATGGGGTGACCAAATATCGCATTTCTGACATTGTGCATTCTTTTCTCACACTTGGTGGAATAGATAATGCATTATTTTAATAGATCAGACTTCTTATGACAGAGTGATACCACATATGTATTTTTTCATTGTTCTGATTTTGAATGTTAAAAATGGGAAAAGGTTTTTTAAAAAAACTTTTAACATTTTTTTATTTTTTGTAATAATAAAAAAATTGATTGCTTATACAATATTCTGCAATACTTCAGTATTGCAGTGTATTGTATTTTCACAGGCACTCCTTTAAGCCCTGCCACAGGTCTGAGCCCACTCCATGCAAATCCCACACTTATATGACATACATGTACATTGAATAAAGCCATGGGGTTAAACGATCTAACTGATCCACCAGTTTAGTCTAAAGTCCCTTTTGCACACAAAGATGATCACCCAAAAGATGGCTTTTGAGTGATCATCTTGCATAAACTACTAATTGGTACTAATGCCAATTAGTAGCTTATTAATGCGTGTGAGCCGCCATGAGCTATATTCAGAGAACAGCGGGTAGTCTGTTTCTATCAGTCCCCTAGACTCTGAATGAAGTGGTTGTAATGTCTATATACGATTGCTCCAGTCACACAAGGGATTTGGGGACTACCATTCTCTTGACCAGTAGTAGTCCAAGCCGTCAGATCTTAACCAATCAGACACTTATTCCCTGTCCTGTAATGACCTCTTAGCCCTCCTACAACAGGGCTGTAGGCGGCAAAATTTTAGCACCCAAGTGTGGCAAACCGTGCTTATAGATGGTGGGACTGTGGGATGAGTGCCGAAGCATAGAGTCTCAGGTGTGACTATGACCTTTACCTATACCATTGGGTCCATTATCAAGTAAACCCCTTCGACAATATTGGTGTTGGATTATCTGGAGTGTTTTGTTCACTAAACTTTGGCATGAGTTATACAGCTGTTCACTTTAATTTTCTCTGATCAGTCCCGTGGACTATATTATGCTTTAAAGGCAGCATACATATTAATAGAAGAATTGTTATATGTTTCCATGTAAAATAATCGTTTTTTACTTAACTCAAAGCAGATGAAAACAGCGACCCGCTCAGTGTCACTTTTAGTGCGTTATTAAATCATTTTGCACATTTAAATTTCTGATAAAGTCAGCCGTAGATGTGGGTGGCAGCTAATGAAGCAAGAGCCCTTCAGTAAAGTAACCTTTGTCAATATTGCCTCAAATTACAGCATATTTAGTTTTACGGTTTGGAGCTGCACAGGGCCACGGTAATATTTTGAGGTCCTCTCGGGAGGAAGGAGAAATGTTGCATGCAGTAAAAAGAATCTCCAGTGATATTTCATGTTCCCCTCTGTTTGCTCTGGATTAGTCATGCTAGTGCCGGGTGGTCATTTACTTTGGGAAGTAATATGTTATTGGTTTTGGTCTTGTTCATAGGTACAAAGGACAATAGCGAAGCAGATCCAAATGGTGAAACAGATTGGCAAAGGAAGATATGGAGAAGTGTGGATGGGCAAATGGCGCGGAGAGAAAGTGGCAGTCAAAGTGTTCTTTACCACTGAAGAGGCCAGCTGGTTTAGGGAGACTGAGATCTATCAGACTGTGCTCATGAGGCACGAGAATATACTAGGTAAGTTCTAGTAGTGTTAAAGGACTTTTCTACAACAGGAATGGCAATGACAGCTCTCAGTGGTTTGTTTGAAAGTGAGCTCCATGTAACAAATACTAAGGGCGCCTTCACACCAGTTTTTATGTTCAATTTTTGGTGAGCCAAAACCAGGAGTTGGTCCAAAATACGAAAGAACTGCAAATATTTCAATTATACTTTCTCTCCACTCCTGGGTTTGGGTCACAAAAAACTGAACATAAAAAGTATCATGTGAAAGCGCCCTAAGGGCTCAGTTACACGGGCGCCGATCCGCCCGTGTTTCAGGGCGGGATGACGGCCACACCGCGTGTCGGACGAATCTCCGCATGATCGGCTATATTGCCAGCCATGTGTTCTTTTTCCGGCAGGTGAGGAAATTTGTGCGCACTGCCGTCTTCCCGTCCTGAAACATGGGTGGATCGGCGCCCTTGTGACTGAGCACTAATGGAGTGAAGGTCCTTTTACACAGGTCAACAATTGGGTGTGGACCTTTATAGGATAAGCTGATAAATGCACAAACACTCATTATGCAATTAAAAGGTAATCTTTCTTAGCAGCACATCTATCTGCATGACAACAATTTAAAAAAAAAAAAAAAAAACTTTTTTTTTACCTTTTTTCTTGGAGGGCAGGGAGGGAATTGGATTGTATCCCTCATTAAAGTACCAGTAGCATGGGAAGCTTACCTCGCACTTTTTTGAGGGCAAAAGCACTCTTATCCCGGCCACCGGCACATCACTTAACCCCTGAACGCAACTCCTAATGGCACAGTCTCTGTTGCTTCGCCAGTAAAATAGAGTATTTCCGGACAGCTCAGCAGATGCTACGCAATTAGATTGGCACAAGCGGTCTTTGAGTGAACACTCGCTGCTGCAGTTTCTTACTGGATCAAGACCAGCCAAAGACTGTTGCAGTGAGTATTCTTTCGAAGACCGCCATGAACTGCTCAGTCGGCGATCACTCTCATATATTTACATGTTTTTGGGAACCAGTAAAGCGTTAAGTGGGAAGATAAAATATTCAAAAAAGGTGGGAGTCAATCAGTGTTCATTGGGAGGTGCACGCAGAACAACTTGGTTACTCATTGGAAGACGATTATCTGTTTACACCAAACAATAACTGATAATGCAGCAACTATTTTTAGGTGAACTGGAATAAAGAGATTAGTGAACGAAATCTCACTCATCACCTGCTTGCTGCGGTTGTGTTTGCATGGAACAACAGTTAATTACCTTCCTTCTATGGAGCCACAATTTAGATGATAGTTATTCCCTGTAGAGTCACCATTACTGATACAGATGTGCAGCGGCAGGCACAAACACCAGTTCCCAATATGGTGAAGAAAAGGCAAAATTCTATATGCAAGAGATAGGATAGGTACAAAATACTGATGAACAATCACTATCACGCCTGCCATGCATTGGGTGGGGGAAGTGGGGGTTAGTACATAGATAAGGCTTTTATAGAGTGCTAGCAGATGCTTATGTTAGTGCATCATACAGGCTTACAGCCTATTGGTTTCACTCATATTATTAGATCAAGTAGACTGCCCCATAGCTATTTCATCATATACAGTGATCCCTCAACATACAATATTAATTGGTTATAGGACGACCATTGTATTTTGAAACCATACCTCTATGGAAAACTGCTAACTGGTTCAGAAGCCTCCAAAATGTCAACCCAAATTCACAGTCAGGGGGGGCAATTAAAAAGTTGTCAATCACTTTATATAAGCATAGGGGCATCTTTAGGAACCTCTGGGAACCCCACTGATCCCAACAGTCTTTCCCTGCACAGCAATGTGAATGGGACTAGCTGCACCTTCTTGTACAGCCCAGTGGCCTGGAATATGGCTGTACAGGGAAAAATAGGACTCTCAAGATTAGTGGTGGTTTCAGGGGTCAGAACTCCATCATAAAGTAATAGCATCATAGAGATATGTCATCAGTTTACGAGACAGGGATACCGCTTTACGACTTACTTCTCTCTGGGGCTGCTTATGAGTGTACAGTACATTAACTTTGGCACTGTATAAACTAAAGGTTTTGGGGTATGGGTTGGCATAAGTTCATTGGAAATATGTTTGGGTACTGCTGATCCTATACAAGATATTTGCTCTAATAGTTTACAGTATATTATTTACCATTTACCATGGGGATCTTCACCCTTTTGCACTTACTACAATAGTATTCATCATTGGTACAGTGAACTTTCAGCAGCTAATCAGGTCTCCAAGGAAAGAACAAGCCAATTGGCTGGATATCACAACCAATTGCCTGCACCACTCCCCACCAGATTCCTACCATTTCCCTAAGCCTATTGCTTGCACCACTGACTCCAGCCGTTGCCCGCCCCTGACTCCTGCTGCTAACTGAATTCCATTTTCATCTGAAAATCAAAACAGAAAGCCTATGCATTTCTGCATATGAAATTGGAAGCATACGGAGGTAGGGTCTCATAGAAGTCTATAGACTTTAGATTATAGCTCCATACATCTCAGAGCTGGTATGGAGCTGTCAATGAGCCTTTATTCTGACAATATATTATATTATGGAATTGCTGTTTCAGCATCTGTCCGATATTTGCTGGATCACTGTTCCACCTTGAAGATGGGCACCAGTTAGAATTCCAAAAAGTATTTTTGTGAATCCTTTTACATTTCTACCCTGTTTCCCCGAAAATAAAACCTACCCTGAAAATAAGCTCTAGCCTAATTTTCAGGGAAGCTTGAAATATAAGCCCTACCCTGAAAGGCTCAGGCTCATCCAGGTCCCTCCCACTGCTCCCTAGAGGTTTGACATGGTTCCCACAGTTCTCAGCTGCTCGTACAACATCACTTCCTGGTTACGGGATTTACACCTCCAGGAAGTGATGGCTGTGATTGGTTCTTAAACCGCTGCTCAGCCAATCAATGCAGTGCTTTATAAACCAATGCAATGGCTTCGATTGCCCACATCGTAGCCAATTCATAAATCCTGCCTGTACAGTGCGATGGCTGTTGATTGGTTCTACCATCGCTGCTCAGCCAATCAATGCAGCGATGGATAAACCATTCATAGCCATCAATTCGGTTCATCCAGCGCTGCATTGATCGGCTGAGCAGCAGTCGAAGATTTAGTCACAGCGATCACTTCCTGGAAGCGGGATTTATAAATCCCATAGCCAGGAAGGAATGTATGAGTGGCCAAGGACTGCGGGAATCACATCGGAGCTCTGGAGAGCAGTGGGAGAGACCTGAACCAAGCCTGCTAGGTAAGTATAATAAGACCTTCCCCGAAGATAAGACCCTGTGCCTCTTTTGGAGCAAAAATTAATATAAGGCAGGGTCTTATTTCCAGAGAAAACACGGTAGCAGTAAACTGGTAACAGTAAATTTACCATATCCTCTACTCAGCGCAGATAATGGACTTTATGCAGTCACTTTAATTCTCCACAGAACACTAGTTTACTGTATTACCAGTTAGGAATTAGTGAGGTTTTCCTCTCCTTCTCACCCTATAATTTCACACAATGTACTCGTCAAAGTAAATGTTTTAATTACTTTAAGTAAAGCTGCTATTTAGCACTGACGATGGGCTGTAAATCATGAATTAATCCTCAATTTAAGGACGTTAATAGCCCCTTTTAATAGTTTTAGCACACTAGTGGCTCTCAACCTGTGCCTTTCTGTCAGGCACTTTAGCGTGGCGCCAAGGCTCCCAGCCATATTAGCCTTCCGCACAGTCTTTTATCTCCATTTAAGATAGTTTCTTGATTTAATTTATTTTGTGGAAGTTATGGGCAAGATGACAGATATTTTACGGCCAGCGCCGTTAACGTGAGCTGTGGCATAAAGGATATACACGCTCCCTGACATAATTCTACATCTGGCACCATTAAATGTTTGTGAGTTTTATAGCTGGGAACATTTTACAAATATGCTATTATAATGAGAGTGGCAGCGAGGGGCTTGAAGTCCAGGTAAATGTCATAGTTATTACCAGCATTAAGTTGAGCATGAACTTAAAGGAGCTCTACCCAAGGACTTGCTATACTGTAGTTTCCAACCTATTGTTCTTTGCTATCAGCTATTTCAGGCACGTTCTTCCATGCCGTTACTGGTCCGAAGTCCAAAAAAGTGTCCCATTAACTAATCGTTACTTTATATCATTAGAAACAAAACTCTGGCACTTCCGTGGATTCCAACATAAAAACAGCATTTTATTTAAATTTCATGGATAAAAACATCTTCCAAAAATTCTTTTTATCTATAAAAATTAAATGACTTGCTGTTTTTATGCTAGAATCCACGGAAGTGCCAGAGATTTGTTTCTATTGCTGTTCACGGTGTACGTGCACCTGTCCGTGTATCCATGTGGAGAGCTGGCGTTTACAGTTACTTTATATCACATCATACGTCTCGAATTCCGATAACCTCCAGAATCAGAGAAATAAGTCAGATCACTAATTGGTTATCACTGATTGGAAATCTTTTCTGGCTAGTTAAACAGAGTACTTGGACCCATGTGTTGGGAAATGCCCACCTGACTATCATTGTCTACTTGAGTTCTGATAACTTTCAATTATACCATTGTTGAAAAAAAAAGTTAGGAAGTAAGACGCAGACGGTGAGGGGATGACGGAACGGTAGTTCTCAGAGTTGATTTTTTGACCCATCTGAAAGCTTTTCCTACCTCTCTGGTGTCTCTACTTTATATCAGTAATTCAACCATAGTTCCATTCATCTAGGCCATTAAGAGTCATACTTCGCTCTCCTGTTTGGTTATGGAAAAAAATGGGTGTAGGTGTGGCCTTTTTGTGATAAAGAGGCACAGAGCATCAAGATAGTAAGCCCAACTTCTCCATTTAATTAAACCAGAATATGAATAGACACGTTTCAGGGCCCCTTCCTCAGTATTTGCTGAGAACACACTTTTCCAGTAGTTAGTAATTATTCTCTCAAATTTCATACATCAATAGTCTGTATAAGTTTGCTGAACGCTAGTGTATTTAGACTTAAAGGAGATTATATGATTGTTCTTGAATGGGAGGGGTCTATTTACAATGCAGCCTAATGTAGAGAAGAGGACATATAGGAATTGGTTGCTGTTGTGCGACTAACTGCAAGATCTACATACAGATGCCTTAAAGCTCATTTACACGCAAAGATAATCTTTCAAAAGACTGAAAGATTGAAAAATTTTGCAATATTTTTGCATAAAGGTCCATTAATGGCCATTAACACTTTATCATCTTCATTTGCATGTGAAAGGGCCTTCAGGAGCTATTTGCAGAGCCCAGCATGTGATTACTCACACACCCAGCTGTACACACAGCTCCATTGTTCTCGTCACTGCTGACAGCAGGTCGCAATGTTATCTACCAGATTCCCGTGAAGATAACAGCCTGATGTCTCTTGAGAGAAAAATGGGTTTGCTTTATCTCCAGTAGCTGAACAATAGATTTTAAGTTCACTTTAACATCATCGTTGAAACAAAAAGTGCCCAATGCCCACGTTTAGAAGTAACGATTATCGCTCAAAGTCGGTCGTTTGAACGAATTTTGAGCGATAATTGTTACGTGTAAATGGGCCTTAAATTTGAATACAGAATTTGGGAGAATAATTATGAACTGCTGGAAAATTGTGTTTCCAGCAAGTATGGAGGAAGGGGCTGCAAAGCCCCGAAACACGTCTAATCATGCTGGTTTAATAAAATGAAGACGTTGAGCTTACTATTTTGATTATTTGTGCCTCTTTATCACAAAAAGGTTGCACCTACACTCATTTTCTTCCACTGCCAAATGTACCTCGCACTCGTCTCCCCTTTGGGCTGAGATGATCATTGCGTTGGCTGCATCTGTTAAGAGGTGCCCTCGAAGCGCTTTGGGAAGAGAAAAGACACATGCATGTAGATGTTTGTATACATATATACACGTGTGCATGCATCTACGTGTACATAGATACTTTTTTTCTCCAACAGATTCACCTGTTGCCTCTTCCTGGAGGTTGCTCAAACTCTACTCTTTTTTCTGCTCTTCTCTGAATTCTTTGTGCTCCTGTCCATTAGACCCTGGAAAAAATGTTTTCTTGCCCCATTACGGACACCTCAGCGTGTGATTCTGAAGTGGCAGGGTCATGGCTCAGTCTTCCTGAACACTTGACACTTCAATAGGGAACAGCTGCAGTTCTGGAAAATGGTGACATTTGGAAGCCCCACTATGTTCCTTGAGGCTTCTTAGTAATGAAGCTATTTTCTTCTCTTCTATGCAATACGTTTTTGTGATACAATTGATTATTAGTATTGTTATACTCCTAATACTCTTATCATTCACCCAGCATTTGATTAATTTAGCAATTTCGGGAATGTCACATTCTTCTGATCCTGGCATAGTCTTGTAACAAAACAATCCAGCATCCAGCGGTAGAAGGATTAAAGCTTCTGGTTTATTTAACAATAATTAAAAATGCAGCCAAAAACATCAATGAAGGCAGCAGCTCCGTGTTCTGGCGTATAGCCATCTTCATCACGTAGTCATAGTCTTCTAAGCCTGGATTCACACGGGCGAGCCTGATATTGGTCTGAGAAACTCAGCCTGATATCACGCTTCTATATCTGCGATTTACAATGTGAGTATGATGCATTTTGCGAGAAAAATGCATCACATTAGAGTAAATGCGATTTTGACAAACGGTTTTTCCAACATGTGAAAATCACATGCTATTTCAATGGGAAATATAGAAAATTGCACTAAAAGCAGCAATTTTTCTCTCTTACAGCATCGCTTAAGAGAAAAATCAAACATGGGAATCGACCCATTGAAAAATACTGGTTTCCATTTTCATGCAAGTTTTGTGCGTCTTGCAATGCACAAAACTCACGCTAGAAAAACGCTTATTAAATAACATTTAATGAGTTTTATCTTTGCAGTGCTAGACCTCACATCGACAGTTTCCGCAGCAATGTGTTGCTTCTCTATGACACCATATTATGGAGATATGCTTTCGTAGAAGTAATGCATCTTGGAGGGTATAGGCCTGTCATTCAAAGTACGAGTGATATGGTACTTGACAAAAAAATGGCCATACTGACATATAACGTACATACGGAGCATCCCGTAGAATACTATGAGTAGTACAAGGGTTGGACAAAAATATGGAAACACCGTACGAAATGCATGTGATATTAATCATTAACACTGAGCTGCCCTTTTGACCCCTACTTGGCTGAGAGCTTTCCTGCCAGATTTGTATTTACTTCACCTCTTACCCTGCTCTGGGTGGTTTGGGGAGTCAGCTGGTAACAGTAGCTGAGTGGCTTAAACCCCTGACCATTGGAACCTTGTTGCTCGGGCTCTGTGTCACATTACCTCCACTTAAAATTGGTCTCTGTCTTATTGAAATATGATTTATAGTCCCATTTAACTTAAGGCATGCATTTCGTGTGATGTTTCCATATTTTTGTCCACCCCCTGTATATTACAGTTTTGTAGAAAAAACAAAGCCGAAATGTAGTTGCTTGCATAATCCCCACTTTTTATGCCTATTTGACTCCTAGCTACACTGCTGTATTATAATTACAAATAGCAGAATCTAACATTTTTCTCACTGTTATTATTGTCCTATTTCAGCCGATTACAGACAATCAGTAATCTTAATGATGAAAGAAAACATAATCTTCCTTGCTGGAGTCTTGAAAGTACCAGCCTGAAATGGCTTTGATTTTCAAGTTTGTTGTGCGAGTAATGGCATTTTAATAGATTCATTCAGAATCAAGACAGATTGAATTGAGATCTGCCAGACTGACAGAATCTCACGTATAGCTGACAGGTCCGATGATTAATTTACTGTCGGCCTCCTGAAAGTTCATGAAAAAAGACAGATGGAAAATGAAAATTAATCTTTTGCCTCATGGCACACAGTCTGACAACGTGGCTCATATTAATTTGCTGTCTTCAGTCCCAAGTAGAGATTAACAAATTGTTTTCATTTTTGTTTTGAAAAATTGTAATATTTGCTTAAAGCAAATCTTTTTAGGAAAATATTATTCACATTTAGTCACAGTTTAAAATACAAAGTCCAGAATGAAATAATGGCTTGTAGCTCTTTAATATGCGTCTAAGACAGAAATCTTACTAATATAGTTGAATTGATATTTTAGTGGGGTCTGACGTATCCAAACACCGCTCAGAGTACTGTCTAGGGAATATACAGGACGGTCACGATCAGCAAGGTCTCCTCCTGGTGGCAGATTATATGAAAGATTCACATAGAAATCGGATTTAGGGATATTATACATATCAGAGATTTTCCCAGTCCTGGATCATGTCACACTTCAAATATATCAATGCAGTTACAATTTCATATTAATATACTATATAATAATATCCTTAGTCCTACATTTCCTATATACTTTTATATCTAATATCATATCTATCAATCTATCTCTCATATCTATCTATCTATCTATCTATCTATCTATCTATCTATCTATCTTATATCTATCTAGCTGTGTCATATCTATCTTTCTATCTATCTTATATCTACGGTTGTATTTATCTGTCTATCTCTGTTATATCTATCTATCTATCTCATTATCTATCTATCTATCTATCTATCTCATATCTATCTATCTATCTCATATCTATCTATCTCATATCTACCTATCTATCTATCTCATATCTATTATCTATCTATCTCATATCTATCTATCTATCTTCTATCTATCTATCTATCTATCTATCTCATATCTATCTTATATCTATCTAGCTGTGTCATATCTATCTTTCTATCTATCTTATATCTACGGTATCTATTTATCTGTCTATCTCTCTCATATCTATTATCTATCTGTCTATCCATCTATCTATTCCATATATATTATCTATTTATCTATCTTATATCTATCTAGCTGTGTCATATCTATCTTTCTATCTATCTATCTATCTATCTTATATCTACGGTATCTATTTATCTGTCTATCTCTCTCATATCTATTATCTATCTATCTATCTATCTCATATCTATCTATCTATCTATCTATCTATCTAGCTATCTATCTATCTATCTATCTATCTATCCCATATCTATTATCTATCTATCTTACATCGATCTATCTATCGATCTATCTATCTATATATCTATCTTATATCTATCTATCTTCTATCTATCTATCTATCTATCTATCTATCTCATATCTATCTATCTTATATCTATCTATCTCCTATCTATCTATCTATCTATCTATCTATCTATCTATCTGTATCTATCTATCTACCTATCTATCTGTCTATCTATCTCCTATCTATCTTATATCTATCTATCTATCTATCTATCTCCTATCTATCTATCTATCTATCTTATATCTATCTCCCTATCTATCTCATATCTATCTATCTATCTATCTATCTATCTATCTATCTATCTCCTATCTATCTATCTATCTATCTATCTATCTATCTATCTATCTATCTATCTATCTCCTATCTATCTATCTATCTATCTCCCTATCTATCTCATATCTATACTGTATATCTATCTATCTTATATCTATATATCTATCTCCTATCTATCTATCTATCTATCTATCTCATATCTATCTATCTATCTATCTATCTATCTATCTATCTATCTTATATCTATCTATCTTATATCTATCTATCTATCTCCCATCTATCTATCTTATATCTATCTATCTTATATATATATATCTATCCATTTATCTATCTCATATCTATCTATCTATCTATCTTATATCTATCTATCTTATATCTATCTATCTATCTATCTATCTATCTATCTATCTATCTATCTATCTCTCATCTATCTATCTTATATCTATCTATCTATCTATCTATCTATCTATCTATCTCCCATCTATCTATCTTATATCTATCTATCCATTTATCTATCTCATATCATGTTATTCCAGTTTCCAACACATAAAAAATAAAGACAAATAAAAATACTATAAAATAAATAGAAAGCCTGTGAAATATTTTTTTTTTCTCACCCTTCCTTAACCAACCTGCACTGTCGGAGAATCACACAGATTCTTCCTACTAGCATTAACTATCTATCTCTATATATCTGTATATCAACTATTTTTGATGTACATCTGAAAATCGGATAAGAACAGGACCTGCTGCTATTCTTTATGACTCGTAACAGAATCCTGTGTGCATACAGCCAGTCAGATGAATAGGTGTTATTTCTGTCTGATTCTCTGGACAGAAATCCAGTCTGTGTGCATGTACCCTAAGGAGGGTGAGCAGAGATGACAATCCACTAATGACTAACTAGTGATTCAACATAATACACGTCTTCCCTGCCATTCATACGCTGCGGCTAGCACAGGCCTGCTACAATCACAGAGCCGTTTGGACAGGCTGGCAGTCTAATACAGACCACAACCATATGTGGAGCACACTATGACATATGGGCAAAGTGGGGATTATTCTTCCGGCTTTCCAGGCTAATCGCTCATCTTGACAAGCTTATGTTTCACACACTCAGAAATGTCAGCCAGAGTAATGTGATATTTGACCACAACAAAACCGAGCAAAAAAACGGAAATAGTTTTATTCTTTTTGTATAGAAGGGATTATACTGCTGGCCGGCACATCGGTCCGTGCGAACTAAAGATGTAACCGTAAACTAGAACAGATACAAATAACAGACTTCAAATAGTCAGAAAATGTATGAAGAAATAAGAGATACAAAGACATGTTTTTAGTGGTGAGTCAGTGATGATCGGCTTAGCATGGGACATTGAGCTGACAACAAGGAGCTGAAATAGCCCTCAGCTGATTATTGAGAGCTGTCAATGTGTCAGCACAATAGACGCAGCAGGAAATGTTCTTGCAGAACGGATCTCACAGCTCAATATCAGGCCTGCTTCATACACTGCACTTCATGATACATGTTGTAGCTAAAAACAGGACTGGATACATTAAGTAAGGAAGGTTTAAGTATTTGCTTCATAACCTTCCAATTTTTAGGATGCATCCATTATAAAATGCATGGATAATGTAGCCTAACATAAACTAATGTAAACTAGGTCTATCATCTATAAGTGTTGTATGATGTGAAGGTTTATTCCTGCTTGAACAGAAGTGGTCGATAATATATCTATCTATATATATATATATATATATATATACACGTCTAACTATCATATATAGATACACACACACACGAGTGTACATATATATATCAAAAGTGATCATAAGTTCTTTATTAACTGATGCAGATCATTCAAATTGCACATGTAGTTGGAGTGACTCTTCCTCTATACACATGTGCTACTCAATATAGTCTCCATGTACCGCTCGCTGTTGATGGTACGGCTTTGTTCCAGGAAATCCAGGAGAATGACACCCTTGCCGCCCGAAAAAACAGTCGCCATGACTTTCTGTGCTGATCGCTGGCTCTTGAACTTAGGCCTTGGAGAAGAGGTGTGCCACCATTGCATGCACTGATTCTTTATTTCCAGATCATACACCTATGTTTCATCCTCTATGACCAGATCGAAGCCAATGAAGATATGTTTTTTTCCCCGAACACTTCAAGCAGATCAGAGCAGACTTTCACCCTTGGAATCCATTGTTCACCAGCAAGGAAGAAAAAGATTCTGAAACACCTACCGTATATTGAGGAAGAGTCACCCCAACTACATGTGTTATTTGAGCAATCTACATCAGTTAAAAAAAAAAAAAAAATATATATATATATATATATATATGACCAAGAGTTCTGCAAAAAGCATCTCTAAATGCTGTTACCTGCCCCCATAGTCATTAGAAAAAAGTAAAACATATGTTTCACTAACTGGTTTTAATTAGTACCAAAAAATGATACGTAATACATTCTCTTTTAGTCCAAAATTAGCTTTCTCTGAAAGGGGTTAACAGAAGTAAAAGAATAGGTTAGTAGGAGAGATGGCTAATTTAGCTGGTCACTGCTTGTGCTTGTAAGCTGATTGTGCAGGTGAACATGGTACAATATGTGGGTACCTAACCATTACACCTGCAGTACTGAGCTTGTTGGGCAGCCCATTCCAAAACCATGAGCGGTAATAAAGAGTTAGGCCTCCTTTGTGGCTGTAGCAGCCTCCACTCTTCTGGGAAGGCTTTCAACCTGGTTTTGGAATCGGTGTCTATGGAAATTTCTGCTCATTTAGCAAAAAGAACTTTTGAGAAATGAGGTACTGATGTTGGCAGAGAAGGTCAGCCATTGTTCCAGTTCATCCCAAAGGTGTTCTACGAGGCTGGGGTCAGGCCACTCGAATGCCTCACCAAGCTCACCAAATCATGAACCTTGCTTTGTGCATGGTGTCACTGTGCTTTTGCCGCTGTTCACCTGCTCCTGCAGCTGTGGGCAGTCGCGGCAACATTCACTCTGTGGTACGCCGTGTCCTGCCTCCAGCTCCTTCCTTCTCCTCTAATTGCTCCCTGACCTCTGCCCATAGGGTCCACATGGACTTCTGTTTAATTTCTTGAAGGGCCAGTGCTCCCTAAACCTATCCCCCTGCTGTCGTGTCACAGCATCTGCTATATTAGGCATCCACACCCTAGGGTAGATGCCTAAGCAATTTGGTCTTCCAATGCCATTTGTGATGAAGCCCTTGGTTGTGTTTGTCCTTATTCTGATCCTTGCCTGACTTTGACTATTCTGACTTCTGTGTTCCCCCGACCTCAGCTCTGTACTCTGAACTTTGTTTTGCCCGCTGCCTGCACTAATCTTCAGCTTGGACCTCTTTATTGCATCCTCTGACTCCAGCTCTGATTTCAGCCTGTTTCTTTACTATGTTCCTGTGCAGACCTTCAGATACTGCTGTGCCTCGGCCTACTACAACATCAACAGCCACATTACCTGGACTATCTATGCTTGTTACTTAGAGTGGTCAAGGGTGAAGGCCAGGGTAGCCCAGGTGCTACTTCCACAAATAGCCCAAAGTCAAACTAGTATGTTACAAGGTAGATCTACATCCATCTGCCTGTCACATGGACACAAGTCACTTCTCACTATATAATGAATGTGACAAGACTGGCCTAAAACATAGCTACCTTTTCAAAGGACGTTTCAGAATATGTGTACATGAGGCATAGCATTATTTCTGCTACTATATGACTTGTAACCTGGATCTTCTCCATTTTCCCCTTTTGCAGGGTTTATGTCTGATTCTCAAATTTCCCAGAACTGGTGGAGTGCTGTGCTGTGTTCTATAAACTGTACATAGAGAACTGGCTGAGTGATCATACTCAAAGAGTGGTCATAAATGGCTGCATGTTCAATTGGAGGAATGTCTCTTTTTAGCTAGGAAAAAAAGAAGGCTGAGAGGAGACTTAAAGGGGTTGTCCTTGTACGCGTCATCGCGTAGCTCCGCCCTGTCACGTGTGCTGATTCCAGCCAATCAGGAGGCTGGAATCGGCACACATGATGGGGCGGGAGCTACGCGATGACGCGTAGAAGGGGCGGAGCCAAAACACCGCTGCTGCCGGACAGACCCGAAGGCAGAAGACCCTTCTGCGCAAGCGCGTCTAATCAGGCGATTAGACGCTGAAGTTAGACGGAGCCATGGAGACGGGGACGCCAGCGCAGGGAAGGTAAGTGAATAACTTCTGTATGGCTCATATTTAATGCACGATGTATATTACAAAGTGCATTAATATGGCCATACAGAAGTGCTTAACCCCACTTGCTTTCGCGAGACAACCCCTTTAATAGCTGTCTACAAATATTTCAAGGGCATTTGTACAAGGAAAGACTAGAAGCAATGGGATAAACCTGAAAGGGAGGAGACACAGATTAGATATTAGATAGTGAAGGTGATCAATGAGTGGAACAGGTTGCCACGGGAGGTGATGAGTTCTCCTTCAATGGAAGTGTTCAAACAAAGGCTGGACAAATATCTGTCTGGGATGATTTAGTGAATCTTGCATTGAGCAGGGGGTTGAACCCGATGACCAAGGAGGTGTCTTTAAATTCTAAATTTTTTTGATTCTATGAACTGCAGACCTGCTCTCTAACATAACATAACATAACATCATCAGGTAGGACAGTGTACAGCAGGACTGAGCACTAAAGATGTGAATAAATAGCAGCAGATAACTCACCATTAGCTCCAGTAGCCAAGTCTGTGTAGGATTGTTTCTCCCTCTTCATTCTCCTCTACTCTCTGCTTTCCTAGACTTTAGTGAGCACAATGAGTCATCCTCCTCCTCCATGTCCTGTTTTCAGTCACAGACTTGACAGTGGGTAGTAGACAGCAAACTAGGTAGAAGGGAGACCCCTAATTATCACACTGACTATTATATAAGTACAAGTTGTTTGACACGTTAGTGACCATTTAATAGTAGATGGTGACCTCCATAATGACCAAGATTGCAAGTGTTCACTTCAAAGTATGTAGAATGGAGAAGTGCGCTTATATCCAGTGCCATTCTCTACTTCTCTCCTGTAAATACCATTAGTAGGATCTATTGTATGTATGGTACATTTCTATGTATAAATTGAAACAAATAAAGGTTGTCAAAGTGATTTATCCCTTTTAAATCTATAATAAGTGTGATGTATCTGTATCTGTTTGCTTCCCTAATTCAATACAACGAAGAGACTTGGGTCCTTCTCTTTTATAGTGAAAGACATTGACTTCAAGAAAATAAACAGAAACATTGAATAGTTATGGAAACACTTGAACAATTATTGCTACTGCACAAATAGTGGAGGTTGCAAAGTAATGATATAGACGCTGCAGATGAAAGTCTTGGATCTATTTAGATATACAGTATAATGAATAATTGTACATCAGAGGCTGTAAATGTAAATTCCAGGATAAATCCAATATTATTTAGGGGAGAATTAAAACATGCTGGACAGATCAGACCACATTGACTTCCAGGACTGGCCAAGCTGGGTTCAGCACATGGAGGGATTGAAGAAGTCTCTCAAAGCCCATTTTCTCCATAAAACTCCAGCCCTTTCAGATAACTGAAAAGTCTGGCTAAAGCTTCTATTACCAAGGCATTCAGAAGTGATTTGACGCTCTGAAAGCTAATTTGCCTTCTTTTAGACTCAGACACAACCATGCCAACTTCCTGCACTCACTTATAGAATTGAGAAAACTATTCCTAGCCAAATTTGGCAGCATTATTGAACCCTCATGGATGGAAACATATACTGTGCTACCTTCCATGCCATCAGGCATAATCTCTAAACTCTGTGATGGCCTTCTACACCAAAACTAAAAAAATCTAAATATTTTTTTTACACGAGAGGCTACCTTCTTTATCCTCAACCGATCCCATGGTTTCTCCAGATGTATCAGGATTCAAGAAAACCCCTTCAAAACCCTCAGCAGATGGCATCACATAATCTTACTAGCTCCAAAATATGCTGGTGTTGCGCTTCTTACCCTGAAACACGCTCCCATATTTGGGTAGACTCCGAAAGATTCGAAGCTTCTAGAAAGAGGTTTTGGACATAATTGAAACAGTCACTGGTAAAAAAAAAATACCTCTCGCAGCTCTATTGATATTACTTTGGGTCCTCTCAAGTTCTTTTCGTCCAAATGTGATGACCTATCTACCCAAAGCTAACCGCAGCAAAGTTGTTGATACCGTCATGCTGCAGAATCCACAAGCCTCCTCCAATACAATTTTGGATTAATAAGCTAGACTCCATAGTCAGATGGAAGAATTAGCAAACAGGGAAAACAGGCAACATTCTCAGTCTATGCTAGTTTGGGTATCCTGGCTGTCCTTCCACCAATGTAGGAAATCTAATTGACGTGCGAAGGCGGAACTACCCCCTTTGCGACTCGGAAAAGGTTTATGGTTCTTGTATTGTACCATTTCTGAATTTTCAGCTTGATGTGACTATAATAGGAGGTTAGTTTATATCTAACTTCATACAAACTGATGACACCTCCTTACTTGTTTTGCTTGCACCTAGAAGAACTGTGTAGTTCCTTATGTTCTTTCTGTATTTACCAAAGTTTTCTCATTTGTATTGTACTACTTTGCCCAGTCAACCAGTAGCGTAAAGATACCTTTGTATACTTTACCTGTGTGTTGGCCTTCATGTGCGTTGGCTATCCTTCATCACTTTAGTGTACAATGTGAATATTTTTCTTTGCTGTTAATACATAGAGATTTGGGAAAAAAGTCAATTTTCCCTTGGGTAGAGATGCCTTCTGGAAAAGGTCAATACAGGGCAGGGGGCAATAACCTGATGTGGACTTAATTATGAATTTCACATGAATGATTCATTAAAGGGCATGTGTATCAATTCACTTGATACGTATTGCGTGACGTAGATGAAAAGAGCACAGCAGCAACCATAAGGTCAGAATAGTTAAAGTCTAATCCATTTGGATGCTGTATAGGAAACCTTGCCCCTAAAGTGGCATATGTAAGTCTAAGCTAGTCAGATAATGGGTCACTATGATAATTCTTACACTTACTTGTTCATTTTAAGAAGTCCTGCTTATGCAATTAGTACCTTGGCCTATAAAGTGTTGTAATCCAATGTTTCCAGGAGATGGCAGCATCCTCCTTCATATAATCCGCACTTCTACGGCTCAGGTCCTGGGTATTTAGCGGCGTTAGATGAAGCTAACAACACAATAAAAATGGATTATGCTTTTCGACTGTATTATTGGATTCTGTATTTTAAAGCTGTCATATTTAGCTTATACAGTAAACCACTGTTTAGGTTACTGACAATGTAGGATGCAACACTAAGTCCATTGTAAAGTTGAAGTTTATTACATACAGACCAGATATGAAAAAACAAAATTATTGGTCAATGTTTGTCTGCAGGCAATGAATGAATTATTTAGGACCAAAGATTCCTACGTTCCATTGTGACCTTATTGCTATACTACATTCTCCTTTTAGGATTCATTGCTGCGGATATTAAAGGGACAGGATCCTGGACACAACTCTACCTGATTACAGATTACCATGAAAATGGCTCTCTCTACGATTACCTGAAATCAACGACACTCGATACAAAAGCCATGCTGAAACTAGCTTACTCATCAGTCAGCGGGCTCTGCCATTTACATACTGAAATATTTGGGACAAAGGGGAAGCCAGCAATAGCCCACCGGGACCTTAAAAGCAAGAACATATTGGTGAAGAAAAATGGAACGTGCTGTATAGCAGATCTGGGATTGGCAGTAAAATTCATTAGGTTAGTAATATAAGATAATTAGGTTAGTACATAATATGTTATTTGCCAGTTCACTGAAGCATAGCCAATGTCTTTGAACTCCCTCTTGTTCTGTTCTCTCATACTCCCCCTCCTTCATCTCTCTCTCTCTGAGTCCATGAAATGAGTTCTCTTCCTTGATTTGTCCGTCTTATACTGGAAAGAACTGCATACAGTAGAAAGTAAACCATTTCGAAAACTTGTACGCAGATAACTAAAAAGTTAATTGGCTCAATAGAAGACTTTACAATCTAAGCGTGCCCAGGGAACGAAATTCTAGTTGGACATCAGCAGCAGCTACGCAACATATGTCTAATTATTTATTCATGACCAACTGCTTAAATAATCTATACAGAAAGGGCCCAGCCATATTGTTTACATTGACTGATCGATAGCGGGTCAGAGATGGCTATAAATCAGGCCCTACTGAGAGTTGAACTATGACGTTAGTAATAACCTTTCTGTATGACAGCTTAAGCTCCATAATGCAACATACTGATGGGTTAATTGACTTCCTATGAAATTGGCCTTAGTGTCTATGCAGGTGACAGCCAAGGAAATTAGTTAGGAGCAAACACTGGGTTTTTAAATGGAGGTTTTGAAGTATTTTGCTATCCAAAGCAAGATGGTAACACTGTTGCTGATTATACTCACTTTGCGCTATAAACTTTCTATATGCATTACTCACATTTTTGTAGATTGAGTGGCCTAAAGGGAACCTGTAATCAATTCTAGGCAGTCTAAAATAAACTGGGGTGCTTATAGTTTAGGTGATGTGGAGTCTGGGAAGCCTCTTTTCATACTCACTCGGTCCCCCATTCCTGTGGTGTTCCCCAGCAGAGTCAGCGTACATGAACAGCAAGCTTGGCTCTTTTCAGAAGGCTATGGGCAAGCACCTCCCAGTCATCTCTATGGAAGCGCATGCACACAGCCTTCTGAATAGAGTCAAACTTGCTGTACATGCGCTGACTTTGCTAGGAAACATTGCAGAAACGGAGGATCGGGTGACTATGAAAACAGGCTTCCCAGACTCCACCTCACCTATAAACTATAGGCACCATAACTTAGTCTATAATTGATGATAGGTTCCCTTTAACCCTTTGCAATCCAATTTTGGATTCAGGGTTTCCTAGGGGGCTTTCTCTTTCTGCCATTATACAATGGTGCTATCTGCTGGCTAGAGCCAGTACTGCGGTATGGGACATGCTGGAGTGGCCCCTGACAACAGAGCGGCCAATAATCTACAGAGAGAATACCCTGCCGGACGTCTTCCCAAATCGGAGCTGTACAGCCTTTAATCACAATGTCTTCAGAATGACGTCAGACAGTGGATTGGAAAGGGTTAAGGGTTAGTGATAGTAGTATGCTTGGTGGTCTTGAGTGGTTTAACAGTTAATTACCAGTATCATTAATAGTCTAAAGGTGCTTTTAGACAGAACAATTATCCTTCAAAAAAATCTTTTTAATGAACGAAAGTGAGCGACAATCGTTCGTTCCAGACGTGAGCCAACAACTGAATGATGAACGAAAATTGTTCACTTCTCACTCGTTGTTCGGGTTCTGCAGGACTAAAATTCATTGTTTGAACAGAATGACAAGTTAATGAGTAGAGATGAGCGAACGTACTCGGTAAGGCCGATTTCGCAATCGAGCACCGCGATTTTCGAGTACTTCACTACTCGGGTGAAAAGATTCGGGCGCCGTGGGTGAGTGGGGGGTTGCAGAGGGGAGTGGGGGGAGAGGGAGAGAGAGAGAGCTCCCCCCTGTTCTGCGCTGCTACCCCCCGCTCCACCACGCAACGCCCCGCCCCCCGGCGACCCCCGAATCTTTTCACCCGAGTAGTGAAGTACTCGAAAATCGCGGTGCTCGATTGCGAAATCGGCCTTACCGAGTACGTTCGCTCATCTTTATTAATGAGAAAACACTTCTTGTTCAATGTTTCACTTAGCGAAGAACCGGTCGACAATGAATCTGCCTGCCTAAACATGCTGCACGAGCGCGGATGAGCTGGTGATGTCATCACCTGGTTGTTTGCTTGTGCAAACGATAATTGTGCCGTTTAAAAGGAGGCTTACATGATAAACAGCTTAATATACACGTCTATTATCCACACTAATGAAGGGTGGTTAGGAGTTAATATCTAATATTCCCGGAACTTTTGTGTGGTTGCAGTGGTTAACACGTAATATTATATGGTGAAACTTTATTTATATCAGTTAGGATGTTAAGGGGTCACTAGTGTTGGTCTACTGTAGGAAAATGTGCCTAGATTTGTTTTTTTATAGAAGTTGTTTTCTGATGACAACCCCTGCTTGTATGCCTTATTATGTCTCATAGACATCAGGGGTAAGGTAAAGGGTAGGGTGACGTCACATCGTGACATTTTCTTGGCAGACTGTTTTTGTGGGGTGTTTTGCCATTGTCTTCCCCAGTCATCTTTTTACCCCCCAGCAAGCTGGGTACTCATTTTACCGACCTTGGAATTATGGAAGCTAAGCCGGCTACCTGCAGGGATTGAACCCGCAACCTTCAGGTTGTGAGCAAGAGCTTAGGACTGCATTTCTGCTGCCTTAACACTCTGCACTATATGAGACATCAGTGAGGCAGGGGGTAACCTGCTTGGGGACGTTCCTCTGTGAGCTGGAATGGGTGCCACTTAGTTAGAAAACACTGATGGGCACAGACAGAATTTCATAAATGAACTTGATGTTTTCTCTTGAATGCATCGGAGAGGACATTCCACGTACCCTAAGTGCATCCCGTTCAGAGGTCCATCACAGATCTGGCAGAAAATACTGGAAGAAAAAGTGATGAATACCATTTTTTCTTCCGTTAAATTGCTGGGCAGCTGAAAAATAACCAGATGGACCTCATTATAGCCAATGGGGTCCATTTGTCAGTGTTCGGTTCCGTCATAAGATGAACCCATTCAACCAGGGAGTTCCCCTTTCCTGCTCCCCGAACAGAGCAGGAAAACGTAATCCCCGCTGCAGATGTGAAAGCAACCTACTAATAATGAACCTATAATACATACTGTTTGTTTATAAAGTGCCAGCATATTCTGAAGGACTTTACAATTCAGAGTTTGTATGCATAAATAAGAAACCATCTCGGTACAGAATATCCGGCTGCTATATAATAATGAGAAATATTATGCTTACAAGGAATCTGCACTGGACTACTGTACAACCCCTCATCAAAAGAATGGTAAAGTAGCCGGTGCCATACATAACTACCGGTAGGGTCATACAGAGCATGGGTCCCCCAAACTCTTCTCACCTGCAATTACCCATCACTAAAGCTGCATACAACTAGGTCAGTCCCCGTACACCTCATATAAATTGTCAGTAATTTGCAGACTTTTCGCTACACAGAAAATACTGAAGGGTAATTCTGCAATTATTTTACAGCTCTAGAAATGTGACCTAATTTTAGATACAATTCTTTCATTAAAGTTTCATTTTATTATTCCGCATTCACTTTAATTGATACTCTCTTCAAAACTTGCCCATAAAATACATACCTTTTCATTTAGGAACACAAACACTAATATGTTTTTTTTTTTCCTTTCCTCGAGTCATTCCATCCCATTAAAATCTAATTTAATGAAAAAGGTATTAGGAGACATTCTTGCACTTTAAACAGCTCTGACATTAAGAAAAAGACTGGCATAAAAAGACAATAGAGGTAAATGAATTGTGTTTTATTTACACAGGCCAGTTGTGCATCAAAACACAATTCCTACTAAGCAACGTAGACAAGAGCTCCTATTAGAGGATAATACCGCGGTATGGCGGCAGGGTTGGAAGTCGTTCTTTCTTTAACATCAAAGTATAGTTTAACGTTCAGGAGAAGAAATCTGTTCTTGTGTTCCGCAAAGATTTCATTGTTGTAGCTGTCGTTGGGGTTTAGTCAAATGCTAATGAAATGTCAGAAATGAAGCTGATACCTACTGAGTTCTATGTCTAATTGTGGCTGTGCATTTGAATACTTAAATCTAGCCTGGGGAAGGGAAGTCTCTCCACTGTGCTCCTGGTTCACACTGGAGAAAAGAGAGAATCATAGCTACATTGTCCTGGTAGCGCAATAACGTTAAAAATAACAATAGTTTCTGACAGTGATTGACTCCTTAGACCAACTGCCTACACCCACACTTCAGCTTAAACGTCCGGTATGAATATAATAACCACGGCATAATATGGCTTCAGTCATGCGATTCTAAGGCACTCTATAATGTTTAGAAATTCACTTCTGACAAAAAGCTAAAAGTGAGTATGAATAGTTTCGAAAAGTTTGCCCTGACATCAGTTGTATGGGTTACAATATCCATCATTAAATATTGTAATTCCACCATTAATCATCGCAATTCAGAATTCTGGTTTGAAAGAAGGGGTTTTTAGTTCAAAACCTTAAGATATTAGTCAGAGCTTGAAAGCAACTGCAAAGAGTATCTTTTACTCTGGAGGACCCAGTATGTCCATGCATTATATGGCGAGCTCATTGATTTCAATTAGAACAGTGTAATGCTTCATTTTACCCTGTGGTGGCACTGTAGGAAAATCGAACACTGTTGGGATCTTCTGTAGATTATAGATGTTTGTTGGTGTTGCAGCAGGGGGACGCTCTATGAACAGATTATCATCACAAGACTCTTCAAAGGAAAAAGAATTGACAAAAGTAAAGAAGCCTTTTAATGGACTTTACAAAGAAGATATTGTCTACGTAGCTGAAAAAAGGCACCTGGAGGATGTCAGCACGGTATAGGACCAAGGTTTCTTGGGTTCACCAAGTTAAATAATTCTGAACAGGGGCATAACAAGTAACCATGAGACACTATAGGAATCCTTCCTATAGTGCCCCACTCCACCAGCACCAGATTCAACAATAAGGGCTCAGTCACACGGGTGCATCGGCACCCGTACACCGGCGCCGATGCGCCCGTGTGACTGACAGAAGACGGCCGTACCTGAAGACGGACGTGTCTCTGCAGCGCTGATGAAAGAACACATGACCGGCAATGAAGTCGGTCACATGTTCATCCTCCTGGCGCTGCAGAGAGACGTCCGTCTGCTACCTGCAGTAACACGGGCGCATCGACTGAGCCCTCAGTGTGGAAAAAGTTGATGATTATTTTGGACTTCATAATGCACACAGTAATATCAGTGTACAAAGATAATGGACATAGTGATGTCACAATAGTGTGATATGGTACAGTGAAGTTACAGCATAAGAATAATGCACACAGTAATGTCACTGTATAGAGATAGTGTACATAGTGATGTGACAGTACAGGGATAATGCACATAGTTTTGTCACAGTACAGGGATAATGCACACAATGATATCACAGTACAAGGATAATGCATACAGTGATGTCACACATAGTGTACATAGTGATGTCACAGAACAGGGATAGTGCACACAGCTTTGTCATAGTACAAAGATAATGCACACAGTTATGTCACAATACAGGAATAATGCACACAGTGATGTCATAGTACAAGGATAATGCATGCAGTGATGTCACAGATGGGGGATAGTGCACGCAGTTATGTCACAGTATAGGGATAATGCACACAATGATGTCATTGTACAAGGATAATGCACACAGTGATGTCACTGAACAGGGATAGTGCACACAGTATTGTCATAGTACAAAGATAATGCACACAGTTATGTAACAGATAGGGGATAGTGCATACAGTGATGTCACTATACAAGGATAATACACACAATGATAACACAGTACAAAGATAATGCATACAGTGATGTCACTGTATAGACATAGTGTACATAGTGATGTCAAAGTACAGGGATAATGCACACAATGATGTCACTGTATAGAGATAGTGTATAGAGTGATGTCACAGTCCAGGGATAATGTACACCATTGACATTACAACACAGGAATAATATAAACAGTGATGTCACACTACAAGAGTATACTGTGATATGATAACACAGGAAGAATGCACAAAAAGGCGCTTAGTATATTGTGAAATGACAGCATAGAAGCAAAATTTATAATGATGCCCCATTACAGAAATAATGCAACAAATAATGCCACAGAGACATAATAATGCGCACAGCAGGGGTAAACATGGAGCTGTATACTTTTAATGTAGAACCCATTACCCCCCCCTCTCCCGTCCATAGCTAATAGTCATCACTAATAGCATCTTATGTTTGAGGGGCCCCACTACTTGTTGGGAGCCATACAGCTGTTCCCCTGATAGTTCCGGCCATGCTTCTGAGCACCCTCCTGCAAGAACATGTCCACTTATAACCACACTGCCATCTTTGCTGTAATTGCATATCATCAGTGAGGACTAATAGTTTAGTTATAAATCAACCCATAAGAAATAGACCCTAGTTGCTAATGTCTTCAAATGTGGGTTTCTGTTTTTTTTTATTTTTTTGTCCCTTTTGTAGTAGGGTCCTCCTATTGTGTTGGAGCCTTGACCCAACTGGTCGGCAGTCTAATACTGCATCTGCACACTCCTCTATGCCCAGTATCATCGGTAGAGTCTGTGTAGTATATACTATATTACTAAAGAATAAGTGAATGAACTGAAGCAACGTTAATCCTCCATTCACTTCCAATCCCGAGATATGACCCCAAGGAGCTGCTGAAGAGAGCGGTCTAAATAAAAGCATTCTATCAAGGATTTTCTCTGTTTAACCCCCTGATATATTCTGTCCTTGGACTGCAGAATTGTAAAACATAATCCATCACTTCATATAATGTGCCTTGGCCGCTCCGTACAGTGGTGTGCTCCATCACTCCAGGTGACGCTTGCCTTTGTTATCCCTGGCTAGTGTATGATTGCTCAGCCATGGAAGCCCCAACCATGAAGCTCCTGATGAACGGTTCTCATGCTGACATTGCTTGCAGAGATGGCTTGGAACCCAGCAGTCAGGCCAGCAATCAACCATGGCCATTTTTTACGTGCTATACTCTTCAGCATTCATCAGCCCCATTCTTTGGGCTTCGGTGTCCTACTACCTCGCAGCTTGTCCGTTGTTGCTATTAAACGTTTCCACCTTTTGAACAAAAGCAGAATAACGACGCGGTTACAAATAGGAACATATCAGGCTTATCTGGATGGCACAAGGGCATGCTATAATGTACATATTGAATGTCACGGTGCCGTTCTACTATTAGGGTGTGCCCAAAGAGCATAAATGCTGCAGATTTTCCACTGTAGAGTTTGCAGTAACAGTATAGAGGATATTTTACTAAATCTCATTTTCACCACGGCTTTCATCCTTAGTAATGTTTTGTGTGGACATACCCTAAAAGAGGTTTTCCAGGGAAAACAGTATTGATGACCTATCTGCAGGATAGGTTATTAATAGTTGATCAGCTGGGGTTCATCACTTGGGACCCTCACCAATCAGCTGATTGTGCGCCTGTTGACAGTGCCACAATTACGCAGGGGTCAGAGTGGAAGCAGCGGAAGTCTCTGCTCCAGGCCCAGTGTAGTGGCCGGCTCTTGTAACTGCAGGCACGGCTCCCATTGAAAACCCCTTTTATGTTTTCAAGGCTGTAGACTTTTTTTATGCACCCATTAGCTCAGGCTGTGGCAGAAATGCCTGAATGCACCGATTAGAAATGTTGCCTATGTTCGTTTGGCCATACAGTATGTATGTGAGCAGGAATTATTTCCCATTATTTATAATTATATTGCAGCTGTATATTGTGTTCTCCTTCAATGGAAGTCTTTAATCAGCGGCTGGACAGACATCTGCCTGGGATGATATAGTGAATCCTGTATTGAGCAGGGGGTTGGACCCGATGACCCTGGAGGTCACTTCGAACTCTACCATTCTATGATTTTACTTATAATTCGACATTTCTATCACAGCTAATTTACAGCAATATTTCTCAACACCAGTTTTCAAGTATACCTCAAAAGATCATGATTTGAGGATATCCTATGAAGAGAACACTTGTGGCAGTTTCTGAGGCATCTACGCAATACTAAGGAAATCCTGCATGCCAGATCTGTTGGAGCGAATTAAGGACTGGCGTTGAGAAACAGTGCCTGACTGTATTAGCAACACACACTCTTTGTCAAGCACCTAGAAGGAATTGCCATTTTGCTGCAAAACGCTGCATGCAGTTACATCTCAGGCAGATATGCAAATGATAAGAGTTGTGGTTTGATTAGCTGAACGGTCTTGTCACCTAAGGCCCTAAGAATAGCTCCACCCTTGGCCTATAAAAAGGCTCTCGGAGGCTCCTTGTGTGACCTCTTCTGCTTGTGTAGAGCTTGTTGACCACTAGAAGCCTTTACGATGCAGAGAAGAGATTTTGCCCAGTTACTGGAGTCTGAGAGATGTGCATTATTGGGATGTGAGAAGCTGGATGGTCTTTTGACAAATTGCCCGCCACCAATGCCATTCTGCCCAAACTGTTAGGAGTTGTTGGGACCAGTGGTTGCGTGAGGGCACACAAGGCAAGCAGGTTCAGGATGCCTTCAACAGACCACTAGTAGAGAGGATTACCTGATTGTCGACAAACACGAGCAGCTCCAACTGTTTTATTGTCCACCATCCAGAGACAGGTGGCACCATCATTACAGGCCCCTTTGTCTGTCAGAACCATTTTCAGGCACTTGGCTGAAGGACATTTGGTCTCATAGCACCCATTATGTGTACTATCTTTGACACCCACCATTGCCTCTGTTTGCAGTGGGTGTTGTGAACAATCAAACTGGATTGCAACAGAATGGGACCAATTTGCATTCCATTATAAATCCAGGTTCAGTTTGAGTACCGACGACCACCATGTTCATATCTGGAGACCTGGTGGTGAGCACCTCAATGCTGCCTTTGCTGTGGAGTTGCACATTGCCCCTACTGCTGGTGTGATACTCTGGGGGACCATTACATTTGACATTCAGTCACCCCTAGTAATGGTACGAGGTAAAATGACAGCTTAGCGATATGTTCAGGACATCCTGCAGCCACATGTGTTCCTCTCATGGCAGAATTTCCAAAGGCAGTTTTCAGCAGGATAATGCTTGACTGCTCACATCAAAAGTATAACAGGAATCCCTCCATGTCATTGCCACACTTCTGTGGCTGCTTGGTTGCCAGATTTATCACCAATAGAACATGTATGGGACAATCTGGGACGCCAACTTTGATAGCCTACATGTTTGCATGATCTACAGGCTCAGTTACAGCAAACGTGGAGCAATATGCCGCAGGATATCATCCAGAACCTGTATGCCTCCATGCCCAACTGTATCACATCTTGAATCCAAGCTAGAGGAGGCCCAACACGGTACTAGAGTCTCCATGCCCGCCTGTATCACATGTTGTATCCAAGCTAGAGGTGGTACAACAGGGTACTAGGGCCTTCATACCCGCCCATATCACATCTTGTATCCAAGCTAGAGGTGGTACAACAGGGTACTAGAGCCTCCATGCTCGCCTGTATCACATCTTGTATCCAAGCTAGAGGCGGTACAACAGGGTACTAGAGCCTCCATACTCGCCTGTATCACATCTTGTATCCAAGCTAGAGGTGGGACAACAGGGTACTAGAGCCTCCATGCTCGCCTGTATCACATCTTGTATCCAAGCTAGAGGTGGTACAACAGGGTACTAGAGCCTCCATGTCCACCCGTATCACATCTTATATCCAATCTAGAGGCGGTACAACAGGGTAATAGAGCCTCCCTACAAGTGTTCAGTTTTCCGCAATAAATTATCCTTTTGCTCTGATATTGTAATCACTTACTTATATCAACATTACAATCACACAGAGAAAGTTTCATTCCATTACGACAACTTCTTCTAGGGAGGGAATTTTTTTGACAATGAGTGTTGAACAGCATAGGAACTTGTAAATATTATAATCGTGCAATCAGCTGTAAAATTTGATTTTTTCTTTGCATCCTGAAATGTATTTGATAAAAACGAGGTATTTTGTAGTCCAGTGTTACATCGTTACTGTTATGTGTTTGCTATGGTTATGGACAAAACTAGCGTAGCAATTAGTCACCAAAATCATTACTGTATATTTATTCATGGACTTTAGCGAGTGAACATACAGCTAGATGCCAATGTAGTGTGACTTTCTTTGCATTGTTTATAGTACATTCTCTTTATTTTTTGCAATCCAGTGATACCAATGAAGTGGACATCCCCCCAAATACTAGAGTCGGCACCAAACGCTACATGCCTCCTGAGGTTCTCGATGAAAGCTTAAACAGGAATCACTTTCAGTCATATATAATGGCCGACATGTACAGCTTTGGACTGATTCTTTGGGAAGTCGCAAGAAGATGCATATCTGGAGGTAACCCGATCAATACCATTATCTCACCCTAATCTTTTATACATACGATTGCAGTAAATAATGTAGTTTTACTGAACTCCCTTAGATGCTCCATTTCTGATAACTCTGAGTGTGCACATCTATAACCAATGATTTGTGTCTGTAGGAAGAAACCTCCTTAATGAGCACTTGGCAAGAACAAATGCACACTGTATATTCCTTATGGCAGAATAGGAGTTCTTACCTCAGCTTGACTCCTTTTAGAAATAAGACAAGAGAAAATGAAAACAAAATACAATTTCATAATGTCTTTTTTTCAGGTATATTAGAAGAATACCAGCTGCCCTATCATGATGTTGTACCAACCGACCCGTCTTATGAAGACATGAGGGAAATTGTGTGTATCCGGAGGTTGCGACCCTCATTTCCGAACAGATGGAGCAGTGATGAGGTATGGGAGGGGGATATGAAAGCTTTTCGATTTGACATGATTTGTTTAGTTGTATTATACAATCTATGGTACATTTTCTGATACAATGTATTTAATATTTTCTCTCCAATCAACAAGGAATATTCCATTACTTTTTATACACTGTATGTTTGGGCAACTCGAAAATTAAGACTGACTAGTCTTATAAGGTGTTTATCAAGGCATGACATCAAGCTTCTGTAGATGTCTAATAAGAAAAATAGATGACAGTGGGTTTTCTTCCTATATCCTCTCCCCAACTCTTGGTTGTCCAACCTATCTTATAAACCAAAAACTTCACCAATCCTTTTATGCTTACAAACCCAAGTTGATCCAGAAGAAGGCGAAAACCCCCCATTGAATGGCATAGACCTACTTTTCTGTTGAGTGAAAAAATGCCTACCTGATCCCTACTGGCTGCTGGACACATCTTTGGATTAGTATTCTGCATTACTACCCATAGCCCCATCTGTATACTGTGTCCAATCACATTAGTTGGCTAAATCCTCTGTTAAAATGAAGAAATCAAATAGGGGCTTAGCTTAAAAGGGGGTACTGGTGCCTGAGGAGGTCCAAAAGCCCCTCTGAAACATCAGAAGTCATCAGTTTTATTATTAGTACTTGGTAGGGGCATTGGCATATAGAATTCTAGGAAACTTTTTGACTAAGAATAGCAACAATATCTATTTAGTTGTGAAGCAATTGAGTAACACTAGATTGATTCTAATGTCTGCGCTATCAGAAGAACCTAATCTTGATTATTTTACCATACTGACCCCTGTTTTCTGTCCGCAGTGTCTGAGACAGATGGGAAAACTGATGACAGAGTGTTGGGCTCACAACCCAGCTTCCCGCCTCACAGCTCTACGGGTGAAGAAAACACTAGCCAAAATGTCAGAATCTCAAGACATCAAGCTTTGATTGATATGTGATTTCTTTAGAGAATACCCAAGAAAGCGGACATATTTTCTGTGACTGAAAACCCTTAAGAGAAAATGCATTTGTACACATTGAATGTCCGTGTTTACCACGAGCACCACAAATGTCAAGACTGGTAGGGACTTGCCAGTGACTGGACAATTTGCAGACCTCCATGACTCAGGATGGTGTACACAGGAAACATGGCTTCAATGACTAGATGAAAGAATTAGCATGTTGCTTTCCGTGAAAGCAAATACGTTTTTAATGTTTGAAACAAAAGACAGATTTCTTTAATCTTCTGATAATAAAACTGATGTAAACTAAGTCTGATATACGTATGTCTAATGTCGCGATGCAATGGCACAGAATGTCAGCACTTTAATTCCAACATCTCCGTCTAACATTAATTCCAACATCTCGGTCCAACATTAATCCAATATCTCGGTCCAACATTAATTTCAACATCTCGGTCCAAGATTAATCCAATATCTCGGCCCAACATTTCAGAGTTGAAGACACATCATTGCTGAATTGTCATTCCCTTCCTGTTTTTCATTTGTTGGCACATTGGATGCATGAGGCCGATGTAGAGGTGCATCGAATGATATTCATCTGACATCATACTACTTGGTGCCTAGATTTTAGGCTGTGTCCACACGTCATGGAGTGAAATACAATGTATGTATACAGCCTTGGGGTGTGTTCACACAGAAAAAAATGTGCTCCAAAATCCGCATGCAGATATTATTGCGGGTTTCACTGCGGAATTGACTCATTGACTCATTCAATGTATTGCATGGAATGGATTCTGCAGTGAATATCCATGCCAGTTCCATGACAAGTAAAGCATGCTGTGGATTTGAAAATCTGCAGCATTCCTCTCTTTTGCTGCAGATTTTTTGCAGTTGAATGAGGTTAAGACCCCATTCTCTTATATTGTACTATACATTGCCATGGAATTTCAGCGGGAAGTCCACAGTCCACAGCAAATCCACCCTTCCTGTCTAGCGGGTTGTTGTTTTACTTGTAGGACCTGTAAAATACCTGTTTCTTCTCTGTTGTCATGACTGAAGGGCCATTTAGATGGGACGATTATCGCTCAAAATTCGTTAAAACGAACAATATTCAGGAATAATGTTCCCGTTTAAATGCAAAAATATTGTTAATTATTCGTTCACTTTTCATCATCACTGACTTTCGGTCAGCATTAAAACATCGCTGGATCGTGGAATTCTGACCGAGTGTAAACGCTCGCTGCTCAGTGCTTCATATAAAATGTGAAGCGCTGAGCGAGAGGCCCGTGATCCAGCGGTTAACTCTACCTGTGGAAACACTCTTCACGAGCGCTAATGACCTTAGCCGTGATGTCAGCACTTGTGCAGTCATTTAGATGACCATCGTCCCATCTTAAGGGTCCGTTTACACCAAACGATATCTCATTTGAACGAGCAAACAATGTCAGAGTTTGCTTGTGTAGCCTGTTTATACAGGCAGATACATCATTGGTTCGTTCAAACGAGAAACCGTTCAGTCATTCACATTGACTGCACAAGTAAGTGAGAACGACTGAACGATCGGTATTTAGACCTAATGATTAGTGAACAAGGCAACGATGATTTTTACGCCTGCGTAAAATGAACGATAAATGAGAAGTGAAAGATTTATCGTCCATTGTTTGATTCTCTGCTGCGTTTACACTGAACGATTATCAGTCATTTTCGCTCGTTTGAACGATTTTTCGAAAAATAATAGTTCCATGCAGAAGGGCCTTAAGAGCAGCACCGCGATAGCAGCTTTCAGCCATTAGCTCAATCCAACAGGAGTAAGGATGTCAGCTATTCATATCACACGTGGCTATTGGTAAAATGTATTAAGAAGTTTCACACAAAGGTTCAAAAGTAAAAGAAGAACAGTTTTGTGGCACTTTTTCCGAGTAGTTTTGAAGCCAAAGTCATAAGTGGCATAAAAGAACAACGGGAAATACAAAGGAAGGACGTATACCTCCCCTTCATGCTTTATCCACGCCTGGCTTTGGACCAAAAACATGCATCAAAAACTGCAGGTCTTTTTTCCAAAACTTTTACACGAACAGATGTGGCAAAGCTTAACTTGACTTCTATGTGTTAAGATAACTTACTGTGGCATCATTTATTTGCCATTTTAATACTTTTTTCAACAGTTTTTGTTGTGTTAAGATAAGAACTTTTCAATGGATTAAGATAATTTGTTGCTGAAAGTTATGACAGTCACAAAAACTTTGCTACAACTGTAAGACTGTACAAATCTCATCTTTTCCTTCAGTTGTCAGTACACTGTACATTGGTGGTAAGTTTCTCACTCAGACCTCTATTGGAACGCTGTTATGTATGCTACTGTGTGGGCACTGTATACAGTACTGGCCAAAGTAATAGCATAATTTTAAATTTCGTATTAATATACAGTGGACCTCAATTTTAAAAACTGTCTAAAAGAGAAACTGTTTTTGTTTCCCATAGCAACCAATCACAGCACAGCTTTAATTTTACAATGGCAGTTTCAGTAATAAAAACTGATCTCTGATTGGTTGAAATGGGCAAGAGATACAGTTTGTTTTTCTATTAGACAGTTTTGATAAATGAGGCCCAGTATGTTTAAAGGCTCATTTAGATACGACGAGTGTTGGGCAAACACTCGTCCCCGCACATACTAGCTCCCGTGCACCTGCACGAGAGCTAGTATTGCTGGCTCACAGTGGGGAGGCTGGAGGAGATTTCTCGTGTCGCTCTACCCCACCCTTCTCCATTGACATAACATAATGGCCGTTCAGTTCTGAATGGCTGCTATTTGCACTGAACAATCAGCTCATCGTCCATCGTTTATGCTGCATAAACGATGAGCAGATCGCTGCCTTCGGTACTGAACGGCTGCTATGTTATGTCAATGGGAGGGGTGGGGGGAGCGAGAGGGGAGAAATCTCCAGCTGCCCCACTGTGAGCCAGAGATGTTACCTCCTGTGCAGCAGCATGGGAGCTAGTATGTGTAGGGACGAGTGTCGGGCATCGTTTCCCCGTCACTCATCCCGTCTAAATGGGCGTTAAGTTGTATGTTTGTTGACAAATTGTGTTATTGTTGGAGTTTTATGGGTGCTCTGGCAGCACTGTTGCTTACTGTTTAGCCTGGCCATGAAATCTTGGCAGTGTAATGTTACTGCACATGCACAGGATTTCTCCTCTTTATGGCTTGTCTGGTAATCTACTGAACAACATTGCTGGTAAGTTGTTGAAGCTTTTGCAAAAATGGTTAGACAGTGTGATACTTCACCTCTGAAATAGGGTAGAATTTAAGTATTGGTTAAAAAAACTTTGATAATCCAAGTAGGAAATTTTTTGTAAATCAATTGGCAGTTAAAAAAAACAACTGGATTTGGGTCAGGAGTTGACTGGTAACAGAAAAGGGAACTGTGGAAGGAAATGAATCACCAGCCTTAGGGATGACATTACTTTAAAAACTATGCCGGAAAAATTGAAAGGCATGCTCCAAATCTTTGAAGCGGCAAATAGAACAAAATGGTGTCAAGTTAACCTGTAGGATGGTGAGGTGGGGGTTGTGTGATTCAGCTTACCAAGCTTATTGACTCAGGAAGAAGCAGTGTTTGACTCCACAAATGAGGGCTAAAGGCCATTCTTCGGCCAAGTAAGTTAAGAATTGGGGATCCAAAAATTGGGAAAGAGTGATGAGTCACCTATTAAAATGGAGGTTTGTTGTTCTACTTAAGGAGAAGAATTCCTAGAGGACTGTATTGTCCAAAAGGTTAAACATCCCGACAAACTGTTGGTCTGGGGTGTCATCTCGGTAAAGGGTCCAGCTCATTGGTACATAGTAAAAGGAATAATGAAACCATTCCCTGTTGGAATGTGATTGCGAATCACCTGAATGAATTGTGGCTCTTTGCCACGATGCAAAAAGTGTGATACATGTGTTTAATGAATCCAGTTTCGGAAGTGCCCACATGACCATTAATAACCCAAACATGGACCCAACAGAGAACATTTGCTACAGTTTTAAAAACAGAATTAATACCGAAGGACCTTTTGCTAATAAAGTTAAACTATTTGAGAAACTATTGAAGTCTGGTTCCACAATCCTGAAATACCTACAATCCATTCAAGGAATGCTGGGGGTAAAAGTGCTGTTAATATCCAAAGGAAGAAGGTGGGGGGGGGGGGGGGAACCCAAAGTATTAATATATGTTGTTTTATGTTGCTTGTATTCAGAATTAAACTGTTTTGTTTTTTTATAATACACTTCTGACTAAATTTTACTTACTTAAAAAATACTCTTATGCTAATAATTTGGTCAGTACTGTAGCTAGAAATGTAGCAAGATAGGAACGGAGCCTAATAATAAATGATCAGCTGCACAGTGGCAAAATGTAGAGACAAGACTGGGGCAGAAAAGATGTAAAATTCTGATTTCCAGAAAGTATACGGTCACATGTCCATACTATAACCATACTATAACCGAACTATGAAACATACTCCATCTACCATCTTTTCATATTATTTTATCGTATAAGAAAATCCTTGACTTCCAAAAACAAGATATATGTATATGTCTAACCAAGAAGCAGCTTGTTTCGCATTAAGGCGGATTCAGGCGAAATTGTATTTCTCCCCTTATGCGTCCATGATTATCATGGCTGCGTAACGGGACAGAACAAAATCACTGATTTCAATAGGAGTTCAGTTGTTTTCACTATTGAGATTATTGACAGTACAATTAACGGGTGAGAAAAGATAGGACATGCACTATCTTCCTCGCACATAATGAATACATCTTATGGGGAACATTGGACAGCCCCTATCTTCCTGTGGCTTTTTTCAAAGTCCTACGCTCTGGCCCGTATTTTGAAAAGCTGGCGAAGGGGAAGAAATTTATAGAATCATAGAATGGTAGAGTAGGAATGGACCTCCAGGGTCATCGGGTCCAACCCCCTCCTCAATGCAGGATTCACTAAATCATCCCAGACAAATATTTGCCCAGCCTTTGTTTGAACACTTCCATTGAAGGAGAACCCACCACCTCCCATGGTAACCTGTTCCACTCATTGATCACCCTCACTGTCGGAAAGTTTTTTTTTAATATCTAATTTGTGTCTCCTCCCTTTCAGTTTCATCCCATTGCTTCTAGTCTTTCCTTGTGCAGATGAGAATAGGGCTGATCCCTCTGCACTGTGACATCCCTTCAGATATTTGTAGACCGCTATTAAGTCTCCTCTCAACCTTCTTTTATGCAAGCTAAACATTCCAAGATCCTTTAACCTTTCCTAATAGGACTTGATTTGCAGACTGCTCACCATCTTGGTAACTCTTCTCTGAACTTGCTCCAGTTTGTCTATGTCTTTTATAAAGTGGGGTGCCCAGAACTGGACACAGTATTCCAAATAAGGTCTGACTAAGGAAGAGTAGAGGGGGATAATTACCTCATGTGATCTAGACTCTATGCTTCTCTTAATACATCCCAGAATTGTGTGTGCCTTTTTGGCTGCTGCATCACATTGTTGACTCATATTCAGTATATGATCTATTAGTATACCCGCATCTTTTTCACATGTGCTGCTGCTTAGCCCAATTCCTCCCATTCTGTATGTGCTTTTTTCATTTTTCTTGCCTAGATGTAGGACTTTGCATTTCTCGTTGTTAAATACCATTCTGTTAATCGCCGCCCAATTCCCTTAGTTAAGGCTTAACTATGCTCTATGCCGGTGAGCATAGTTGCACCTACTCTCGTCTGAATACGCCATCACACATATGGAATAATGCAGCAAATGGATTCTCTTCATCTCACTGAACTATGAGTAGAACACACACAGATGCAGGTCTGAGGCTGCTTTCACATATGTGGCGGGGATTCCATTTTCCTGCTGCACTCAGGGAGCAGGATAGGGGAATCCCCTGGCTGAATGGGTCCATCTTATAACGGAACCAAACAGCGCTAAACAGACTCCATTGACATTAATTGGGTCCTTTCGGTTTCTGCTCAGCTGCCCGGCATTTAAGCGGAAAAAAACCCTCTACATTCAGCCCTTTTTCTCCCAGTATTTTGTGCCGGGTCTACAACGGAATGGAGGTTTCAGCATACATGTGAAACCACCCTGCTGCTACCGTACAGTTGTAAGAGCTGTGTCTTGTAACCGATCCTGCACCTCTTTGTCCATCACACGATCATGATTTTCTGACTAGTACACAAGGAAGGTTCTTAGTTAATAACAGCATGCAGAGATCTTGAAATTGACGAGGTAAGGAAACAGGAGAATTGTGCAGTTTTTCATTATGTAAAGCTGCTGAAACTGAAATACCATAAAGGCCAATTTCTACATGCATAAAAAACATTGACCACTTTCACATTTATGCACAGGTTGTTGGAGTGCTTAGTAACATGTTATAGATTACTGTAATGTAAATGAGAATTATGTCCCCATAAAAGTAATATTTGACTATTAATCACTACCTTTTTAATGGTTTTATAATTTTTTTTAACTTTAGTTAATAAGGATGAAACAGATCGGATGAGACTCTCACAAAGATATGAAGAACCCACTCAAAATACTTACGGTTCACGTCTGTTCATTTGCATTAAGCGATACATGCTCAGTGATTATATCTAATGTGGTTCTTCTTGCGTCCTGCCTTGTGCAGTCACACAGCTCATTAGAAGACTTTCTTACTGCACATAACTAGCCAATGTTCTAAAATATATTTATAACTAGACTTCACAGCACTCATGCCAATACCCATGCAGACTAATATTAAAAATAATGAGCATTTTGATGTAAGCTACTATCCAATTTATCATGAAGATGATTGTTTCTGTCAGAAAAGTCATTGAGATCCATTAAAATGAAGAGAAAGGGTTACCTGGAACGAAGCCTTAAATCATCCGGGATAACGACTGTGGTTGTAAATGACAATAGTAGTAAAGTTTGAGAAGCCAGACAATCAATTCTGGACTTTAAATGATGCTTTTAGCCTCCAGGGTTCCAGTTAAAACCAATAAAAGCATATCTTCAGTCCATGACCCACAATGGTTTGTATGCTGTACGCACACATACAGTATCTGCTGTGGATTCATTATAGGTTTTCGGTGACTAGTCTTACTTCACAGTCGCTTAAGTTTTTGAAAAGGTATTATTCTCAAAGATAAATGCAATTTAATCTTAGAAATTGTTGTCAACTGTTGTTTGTTAAGCCACAAAATCAGCTATTAATATGATTCATAGAAAAGTTAGCCGAAACTTGGAAAGCTATAGAGTAGATAAAACATTCAAAAGCCGTGCCCCAATTATTAACATTATCTACTAGTAAGACACCCATGTCCCCCATATCCCACTACTGAAGTATTACCATACAGTAATTGTATTTCCCAAATCCTCCTTGGTAGAGGCTTAACTTGAAGCTTCTGGGCCCCAAGGCAAAACCTGTAACAGGGCCCCCAACTATAATGCTTTATTCATAGTACTGGGCTCCTTATATCGAGAAGAGAGGCCTTATGGGCTCCCTAAGGCTCCTGGGCCCGGTTGCAGGCGCATCCCATGCATCCTCTATGCACTGTCTTGAATAAGACCTCTATTAACCCATTTTGTGGCATGCCCAGGAAAGTCTCTGGGGCTTGCTGTACTAACCATGCAGTTAAACACCGGAAGATTTCCGTGGACAGCTCTAGTGCTGAAATGTGCAGAGCACTGAGCTGTCATCTGAAATTTTCTGGGGTTTTTACTGCATACTCAGCTCAGCAAGCCCTGAAGATTTCCCTGCTATAATATCAACTGTCAAAGTAGTACAGTACGTTCAAAAACTTGCGAGATTAAATTGCATTGGTCTTTTCACAGTGGTGACTTGAATTAAAAAATATAATTTTTATTTTGAACTTTTTAAAATGCACATATAGGGGCACAACACATAAAACAACAAAAACAAAAAAAGATAAGTAAGGGGCGTGGTAAATACCATCCAACCACACCGTCACTAAAGATGGGCATCCAATTGTACTGTGTGTGTGGGTGTTTGTGTGATCTGGTCACCGGCGACCACGAAGTTTTTTTGTCCTGCTTAAAGCCGGTAATGTATGAGGCAGGGGTATATTGGTACTTGGGGTTTGTAAGATTATCCCCAGTTGTTTTGGTCTTTTTTTATTTATAAAGCCCACACACCGTAGATGGATGCAATTTTTAGTGATTTGAACGTTCGTTTCTTCACAATTCTTTTTTACCCCCCCCCCCTTTTTTTCAAAGGAGGGTAGAGGTACCTGACCAATTCCTAAATGGATAGTCGGAATTGGCCTTGGCCGTGGGGATCATCTCCCGAGGTTGCTAGATATGTATGATGCCAACCTCCAGAGAGAGGACGGCCTCGCCTCTATAGATAAGGGTCGTAGTATAAATACTTGACCCAAGCGTATTCGAATTTCCCTTTTTAGTATGCTGATTCTCGTATTTAATTGCTCGACGCGTTTCACCACTTCAATTCTCGTGGATCATCAGGAGCATTATAAATCGGGATTGAGTAGAGACAGTATAGATGATATCATGAGGTCACCAATAGACCAATTGGTAAAGAAACGAATATCTTAATTTTTAGAGGGCCTGTTCTTGCAGCAGGTTTCTCGAAGGATCGGATCTAGCCTGGGTAGAAAGTTCGATACTCAAATTTCTCTTATTGACAAAAGCAATAATTTGAGATTTGCCAGAGATAGCGTATCCTAATGACCCAAATCAGCCTTGAATACGAATGTCTGGCGTGGGGTGTTCAGGACTGATACGGGAATGTTCAAGCTGCTACTACTCACAGAAACATACCATAGGGATGCAGTATTATGCTGCGAGTAAAGCAGTATTGGAGCAATCCGTCTCTGTGAAATATAAAATGCATTGGTGGTTCATTTTAAAAACCTGTCCTGTGAGACATGACATGGTAATAATAAACCTGGCACTGAAAGGGTTAAATGAGCGAGCAACCACTAATGCCCACATTTTCCTGATAATTGCCAGGCAACACTTGCCAAGCAATTTTCTGGAAAACGCAAGCAATAGCAGCAGCCGCTAGTACTCATGCAATAACACCCTTAGGCGTAAATAAGCATGTGCCCCACAATCTTTAGATACTGTGGGCAATACAAAGAGAGAAAGAGCAATATGTGGTCCAAATGGTGGATCTCCAGAATTGAGCAACCTTACCAGGTAATACTTCAGAAGTGGGTCAGGGTGATGACAAACCACCTGGAAAAGTTTATATAGGCTTTTAACAAGAGGAGTAGGCAGGAAGGTCCACTCATTATGGTGCAGATGCCGTCCGTGCTTATGGGGAGCATCACGGTTCCCTCCAACGTGATGAAAAATAGTAGCACTCCCACAGGGCAAATGATAATCATACAAAAAGTTCTAACAGTCCACGATAGCTGCATCCTCCTGGTTTAAAGAACAGAGTAAAGTCACTCCATGGCCACCCTATTCTAATCAGTAAGTTACCAGTAAGTGACATTCTGTTATTGTTTGTATGTAGCTTTCTGCAAGGGACTAAGCATCATAGGAAATAGAGCAGGTAAGTATTCTATGGCATGGCTTTCGGTGGACACTCTGCCTCATACAGTTGGAAGAGGCACTGCAATTGCTACCAATTGGGGGAGGCATAGTGGCAGTATTTAATGGGAAGGGCTGAGGCTGTTATTAGTGGGGGCAATGTGACTGACATGTAAGGGGGCCTTATGGCAAGTACTCATGGAAGGAGAATATTCATTTGGGTACATTGAGGTTGGAACCCAAGGCAGACACTTTTACAGGATGCCATAGAGGCGCTATAACTGTGGATGTCATTGTTATAGGTGCACTGTGGGAGGGTTTGCAAGATGTGTATAGGAATATACAAAGGTGCCTTTGCTGGTTGTATTAGTTGATTATATAACAGCTAGAGTAATGTTTAGTGTCATGGCAGTACTGGATCAGTGATTAAAGGGAATGTGTCATCAGAAAATCACCTATTCATTAAATAAGTGTTTCCCAGAGTCCAGTCCTCACGGACCCCAGAAGGTCATGTTTTCAGGATATCCTATAGTAAGAACCCCTGTGGTAATGTCTGAGGCACCGACAATAATTACATCACCTGTGCAATACTGAGGAAATCCAGAAAACATGACCTGTTGGGGGTCCCTGAGGACTGGAGTTGGGGAACACTGCATTAAATCATGTTTTTATGTTAGACATTTAAGAAATGTATTTTTCATTACTTTTCCTATTAATTTTCCCTGTCACTGTGTTATATTGAAAGAAATCCTAATATCCTGCAGTTTTTACTCTGGCCACTAACAGTAGTCTGACACTTCCTGTTCTGTAGGAAAAAACTTTTCAGTAGTCATCTCATTATCATCACAGGCAGGATTACACTGAAAGGTTGAACAGCTATATATGGATAACACAGGATTCACCATTCATAATAAGTGATGATTACAGCTTATTTACTCCCTGCACAATGCCTAGAACAGTCTCCCATAGAAGTCAATGGGTCCAAGGGGCTGCTGGGCAGAGCAAGAAGTGTCAGTGTGTTATTAGGCCTAAAGCCCTGAGTGAAAGTGCAAGATATATGGATTTTTTAAAATATACATAGTAACCAGGGACATAAAAAACGGTACCAAACTTTTTTCAAAGAACAAAAAAACATGTATCTACTCAAAAACCTGATTTAATATATAGAATATTTTCTGATGATACAGTTATTGTTCTTCCCCATCCTGGTTGAGTTGAGTATGCTGTTATAATGGTAATCCACCTTTTTTTTCATTTTTAGTCTCAGAACGATCTGAGGCTGGCTCATATGATTGTATGCCCATTGTTGAATAGCTACACATTTTTTGTGCATGTAATACACAGTAGCAATCTGCTACTCACTTTCATGGTGCCACTGACACGAGCTGAGCAAGATTCGTGCCCCCAAAAATCATGGCATGTCCTTTCTTGACGCATATTACGCGCACATACATGCCAAGATAATGTACGGCAATTATGCATCGTCATTGCGCACTTGCTGGCGTGTGAGAGGTACGGTCTGGCCCAATAGTTAGAAATTAAACAAAGTAACTTGTGTGAAGATACGTTTTAATATGGAATCATAGCATAAATGAAGAGAGCTGAGGTTGATTTATCAAGGTCAGTTCATGACTACCGCATGCTGGTAAGGCTATAATTCCCATAGACTTGAATAACCTGAGTTACTGCTCGTAGAAGTTGATCAATCACCTCTGTGAAGTGATATATTACAGACTGTAGAAAATAGTGTCTATACTCATCACCGGGAGCGTATTTAGATAAAAGAACTATCAGGGGCTTGTTAAATCAGTCATTTCAATTCAGATAAGAGAGAACACGCTTATATTTTATTATACATCACGGCCTCCACAAAGGACTTATCTGCAACTGAACCTTTGTCTCTCCATAATATTAACTTGGGTGTAAATGTCGGGTTATGTCAGTTGGTTAAAGAACTATACACCATGAGCTGAAATTGTATCAATGTTGGATGGTCCTAAATACTTGCACATTACTTTGGAAGAGGTTAATCTAAACTTTACTCTTCACCCCAAATTCCTTCTTTCTTTCCGATGACCTTAAAGAGACATTTTGAACAAAACAGCTGTGAATATTTCTATAACTAATAAGTAGCAATAAAAGCTAAATGGCATGTAGCCTGTGGAAATATATTAACCTTTTGAAGGTCGTGAACCATTCCGTAGGTCACTGCGTTTGTGTCATCTAGCAGGTCTATTGTTGTTGACCAGTTGTTGCAGTCATCAGTCACTTTGATGGAAATTTACTTAGACTGGCCTTTTATGCACCCGTTTAATTAGAGAGTGCCCCGAATTGATGTGTGCCGAATGTTTACAAGTTCACACCTTTTTATACATTTGGCGCATGTCTGGTCAGGACGTATGCCAGACTGAATTCTAGACCAGCTATGAACCGGCGTAAACTATAGTAAATCTGATAGGCCTGTGAAGGCATTACCCATTTTGGTTAAGCTCCGCCAACTTGAAAAAAAATGGTGAACTGGACACTGAAAGGTCCAAAGGTTGAAGATTTTTGGAACTTTGTGACTTTTTTTTACTGCAGAGATCCCCCAATGCTGGTAATACGCCTCTACATCAACTGACTAATAAGCTTAAACATGAGACCTACAATACAGCAATGCATGAGCCTCTAAATGATCAACTAAAATTTATATGACAATTAGAGCTGTGCAGTGAACCCTAAGTCTAGTGGTCAAGGTGGACAGATATGGACTTACTTGTTGTAATACCATCATATGTTTGCCGTATCACTCACCATGGCAAACTAAATACATCCCAGAACTAATATGTTGTGTTCACGGTAACTTAGCATAAACCAACATCAATGGAGTGGCAATAGGCATCTTTATTATTCCCCCACAAGAGCACCCCAACGGAGAGGTCTACTGCGTCACCATGCCTGCCGCTACAATGTGAGCATATCAATCTGTAATGTATTTCACTTACTGTGTCATACTGAGAGAAAATGAGGGGAAAAGAGCTTAGCAGCAGGTAAAGAAATGTATATAATACCATACCTATCCCTGGTAATGTGCAAAAAGGCGTATTCCACATGTTCCACAATCGTGTGTAGCTTCATCAGGGATAATTACAATACGGATGCCATTTTTATAGTTGGCACATAATTACACACCAGTCTCACCTGTAGATGACAAGCAAAGTTCCCAATTTGTCTCGGCAAAAAATAATGAAAGGTGGACAGTGCCTTCATAGGATGCAGTGGATGACCTGTGATATTCCAATGTTATAGTCAAAGCCTTGGTGAAATGTTCTTTCAAATCTGCAGATAATTCGTAGGAGAGCAGCAAAAGAAAGGGGAGACCCCAACATATAGAGGAAGGGGGTAAAAATACAAGAAATTTGTTAAGAAAAACCTTTTTACGGTCATGCAGAGAAAGATATAAAATAATTCATTATGCCACTTACGAGAAAGGGGTGGGGGTGGGGGGGTTCTTCAAACTCGAATTCAGATAAAAAACTCCTTCCTATGACCCAAGGAATCTGATGATGGTCCAGATAAATGTTACCAGATGCTCTTTATTTTCAAGTGGAGTATTGACAGCATCTACAACAGCAGATAGAGCAACGCGTTTCGGCGTAAACTTTTGCCTTCAACAAGCTATGGCTTCCAATATAATAGGACCGGCAATGGTGGCCACAGCACTTCACACCCCACAGAGAGTACTCACAGCATGGGAAGTCTCGGCATCGCATTCATACACCCGCGCATACGCAGTATAACAGTGGGTGATTAGCCTTTTCACATTATCATTTTGTGCATGCATGATTTTCCGATGCATGGATGGGTATATGGATGGGATGCATATATGTAACATATGCATACTTTTATTTGCATGGGGCCTATAGGTAGGCAACTGTATCCACTGTTTGGGACACAGTAGTATTTGTCTGAGTCTTACAATTGGCAAATAACATGGGAGATTTTATGGCGATGTGCTGAATATAGTCCCATAGTGCTTCGTGAAGAAAACACATTTGGAGTATATTTATGCGTACATGTGTGTAATATAGTATATGTGTGGATTTTATGTATGTGGGGTAGAACAAAAGAGCTGCAACTTTATATTAAGGGTGCAAACACAAACACATATAATAATTCTATACATAGAGTTGTTACCAGGCAGGGACATATAATATGTATGAACACACAAATATATTGTTACCATGCGGCGCCTGCGGGTCCTCCCGGGGCAGCCGGGCGCTGGGTCCCGCAGTCAGTGCGCAACCCCTCCGGCTTGTTGTCCAGCTGCCAGGGGCGCGTGTGGCTGGTCGGCGCGGTGCTTGCGCTCGTGGGTCCGGACGGCGCCGCGCGCGCCTGTGATTGTGAAACCGTACACGAGCTCTTGCATATTAGATCCTGCTGGGAGGTAGCTCTTCCCTCTCTCCGCCCCTGGGCGGAGGCTTCTGTTTATAAGGCTGGCAGTGAGGTGCATTCACTGCCAGTTATTGGTTTCTGTCAGCGTGCTTGCATCCTCCCTCTGTCAGTCTCCTGTTTGTCAGCTTGTTTGCTAGTTCTGCCAGGTCATCCCATCTGCCTTGGTCTGCGGTTATTTTCTGTTGGGTTAGTTCATCTGCCCGTCCTGTCGGTATTTTACCCTGTTCCATCTTGGTACACCAGTCCTCCCTCTCGGTCCCTAGTGAGTGTAGGGACCGCCGCCCAGTTGCCCGCCTGGGGTTAGCTAGGAGTGGAGGCAAGTAGGCAGGAACAGGGATTGCGGGTAAGTTCTAGGGAAACCCGGGCTGGCGTATCATCGGGTAGGATACCGTAACTTAATAACTGGCCTTAAAATTGCCCAGCAAGGTCGTGAGTAACCTCGCAAGTCAGTTGCAGGGTTTAGTGAGCGTAATCCAAGACCTGTCCGGTCGTATGGTGGCCCAGGAGCAGCGGCAGTATGTGCATGTTTCTACCAAACCTTCCAGCCCTAAGCCTGAGTGTCCTCTCCCTGAGGTGTTTTCTGGGAAGAGAAGTAAGTTTTTTGTTTTTCAGCAGGCATGTAGACTATATTTCTGGATGCGGCCTGGATCCTCCGGTTCAGAGTCCCAGAAGGAGGGATTAATTATGAACCTACTGCGGGGTCCCCCCCAGACATGGGCCTACTCCTTACTCGAGAGTTCGGCTTGCAGCAGTCTGTTGATTCGTTTTTTCGGGAACTAGGAGGTATTTTTGATGAGCCGGACCGGGCAGGGTTAGCAGTATCTCATCTCATGGCGTTACTTCAGGGGCAGCAATGTGCTGAAGACTATTGCTCTAAGTTTAGACAGTATGCCGGTGAAACCTCCTGGAATGATAGTACCCTCAAAGATGTGTTTTTGTTTGGCCTTTCTGATGCTGTCAAGGATCTACTTATTTCCCAACCCGCTCCCGCAACACTTAGTGAGGCGATGGAATTGGCAGTAAAAGCTGACAGGAGGCTGAGATCTAGACAAAAGGAATGACAGGCCTGTAAAACTAGGGAGTCCTACAGACCCGCTCCCATGCCAGCTCCGGGAGCCGAGTCTATGGAAGTGGACCAGCCAAGTCCCAAGGAACGGCGATGGTTCCGGATGACTCACCGTCTATGCCTCTACTGTGGTGAAGCCAGACATCGGGTAGCAACCTGTCCACAGAAGCAACGGCAACATCAGTCTGAACTGGCAGAAAACTACAGATCCTAGGCAATTGTCGAGAGGATCGCCTAGGATCACAGGTACTCCCTAAGTTATTGGTGCCTTGTGGGGTTGGCTTCCGGGATTTTATTCGCTCTGGTCAAGCCTTTATTGATTCGTGTGCTGCCACCAATCTGATTAGTTTAAATTTTGTCAGACCCCTGATAACCAAATTCTCCACGCTAAAGTCCCCCATACACTTTACCAGTATTAATTCAACTCCTTTGTCCGCAGGTGTTGTCCAATGGAGGACTCCCATTCTACAGTTCACTGTCGGTGTGTTCTGCATTCTGAGAATCTGTTCCTCCTGGTTATGGAAAGGATGTCTGTTGATGTGGTGCTTGGTATGCCCTGGTTGGCACTGCACAACCCCCAATTTGATTGGTCCACCCGGGAATTGACGCATTGGGGGCCGTCCTGTCATAATCACTTAACTACTATATCCCTGTGCTCAGCAGATACCGTGCTTGTCCTGGAGTATTTGTCTGATTTTTAGGACGTATTCTCCAAGAAACTGCCTGAGACATTGCCTCCCCACAGGGAGTGGCACTGTGGTATTGATTTGATTCCCGACAGTCACATCCCTAAGGGAGCCATTTTCAATTTGTCGGGGCTTGAGCACGAAGACCTAAAATCCTATATCTCAGAGTCTCTTGCCAAACGACATATCCGGCCATCCAGGTCCCCTGCTGGGGCAGGTCTCTTCTTTGTAGAGAAGAAGGATGGGACATTGAGGCCTTGTGTGGATTATCGGGCTCTGAATAAAATTGCGGTGAAGAACCAGTTCTCCTTACCTCTGATTCTGGACTTGTTGAGTCAGGTGGTAGGGGCCCACTGGTTTTCCAAACTAGACTTAAGGGGAGCTTACAATTTAATTTGCATTAAAGAAGGAGATGAATGGAAGACCGCATTCAAAACCCTGTTAGGACATTTTGAATGTCTGGTTAAGCCCTTCGGACTCTGTAACGCCCCCGCTGTGTTTAAGGGTTTTATGAACGTGGTCTTCCATGACTTCTTGGGGGTGTTTCTGGTCATATATCTTGATGACATTCTGGTGTATTCCCCAGACTGGGATTCACATGTGCGGCACTTGAGGTTGGTTCTGACCCGTTTGCGCGAGTACCAATTGTTTGTCAAGTTGGAGAAATGTATATTTGGTACCAAACAAGCATCTTTCCTGGGTTATGTGGTCTCACCCACGGAGATTCAGATGGAGTCTGATAAAGTGGCAGCGATCTCTCAATGGGTCAGACCAGATATCCTTAAGGCTCTCCAGCGGTTTTTGGCTTTTGCTAATTTTTACCGAAAGTTCATTAAGCATTACTTGGTTATTGCTCAACCCTTGACTGATCTTACTAAGAAAGGGGCCGACTTGGTAAGATGGTCGCCTGAGGCCCTAGAGGCTTTTAGTTGTCTAAAAAGAGCATTTACTACTGCCCCGGTGTTAGTACAGCCGGACGAGTGTCGACCATTTTTCTTTGAGGTAGATGCATCTGAGGTAGGAGCAGGAGCTGTGTTGTCTCAGGAAGTCAGTGGGAGATCCGGGTATTGCCCATGTGCATTTTTTTACGGAAGTTTACCTTGGCAGAACGTAACTATGATGGGGGTAACTGTTAGTTACTGGTGATCAAATGGGCCTTTGAAGAGTGGCGACACCATCTTAAGGGAGCTAGACACCCCATTACCATGTATACTGATCACAAAAACTTGGTATATCTCAACAATGCTGAAAGACTCATGGGCGTTGTTTTTTCGTCGTGACTTATATTCCGGGAGAAAAGAATGTGAAGGCAGACGCCCTGTCACGGAGTTTCGGGTCGCCAGAAGGTGAGACAGTTACTCCTGAGAATATTTTATCACCGACCTACCGGAATCTCAGAAGTTCAACACTATTTTGGTGGTTATCGATCGGTTCTCGAAGATGGCACATTTTGTGGTGTTAAAGAAGCTACCTTCGGCAATAGAATTTTCTAGGATTTTTGTAAAGGAAATCACTCGCCTACATGGGGTTCCCGAAAAGATCGCGGGGTTCAGTTTGTTGTGCAGTTTTGGCGAGGCTTCTGCAGAAAACTAGGTACGTCGCTTTCCTTCTTATCAGCATTCCACCCACAAACCAATGGTCAGACTGAGCAGAAGAACCAAGATTTAGTGCAATATCTACAGTTGTTTGCTAGCGAAAGGGGCTCATCAGTGGGCAGAGTTCTTGCCGTTGGCAGAGTTTTCGCTGAACAATCGCAGTTGTTCTTCCACTGGGGTATCTCCATTCGTTTGTGTATACAGGCAGCATCCTCACTTTCTTACAGCGATTCCTACTCCGTCTGTCTGCCCTGCAGCTGACGTCACCACAGATACGCTGCAAGGAGTATGGAAAGAAGTACAGAAAAACTTGGAAGCAACGGGGGCTCGTATGAGTTGCATAGTGGGAAGAGTCTGTTAGTGTCTGGACCTTACAGCATAGGGCAAAAGGTATACCTGTCTTCTAAAAATCTCAAATTAAAGGTCCCGTCTTTGAAGCTGGCGCCGCGCTACGTGGGTTCCTTTGTTGTCACACGTGTAGTGAATCCTCTTGCCTATGAACTGGACTTGGCAGCTACATGAAGGGTTCACAGGGTCTTTCATAAGTCTTTATTGAAACCTTTTGTCCCTTCAGTGGCATTTAAAGGGTTTATAGTGTCGATCAGCCGCGCAGCTGATTGCAGCTATTGCCGGTGGGTGTCAGCTGTACTAAACAGCTGACGCCCACGCTGTATGAAGAGAGGTCGCCCTGCGATCTCTCTGCAGACATACCCTGACCCCGCAGGATGTAAATGTACGTCCTGGAGCTGGAAGGGGTTAATTAACTGATGTAACATGACCAATTTTTAGGGGGACATAGGGGGAAATCATACTAAGCTCAGAATTTCCAGTGCTCCAGCACACCGCACACTTAATGCAAGATGAGACACTTAACTCTTCATGTATTCAGCGTATGCCGCCAGGTCCGTGCACCTTACCAGAAAGGTATGGCAGGTCGTAAACAGGCCTACATCTCTGGCATTGGTTTAAATTATGTATAAATCTGTTGGTCAAGGTGGCCACACACCTTTCTTGACAAGCCATGCCCACTTTTTCCGAAAGTGACAAGGTCAGCAGGGAAGGCTGAAAATTTGCTACATTTTTGCGCAAGCAGCTTTTATGCCAAATTTAGCAATTTTTTAATACCAGTTTTCTAGTGTAAAGCCTTCTTACATGTCCCCCATAGTGTTGTGCATTTGTGCTAAAGGCTCCAGTGTTCTGTCATCTGTTCATAGAACATTTTCCCAGAAATATTGTAGAACACACATATCTTAGGGAAACGTAAAGGGGTTGTCTCGCAAAGCAAGTGGGGTTCAGCACTTCTGTATGGCCATATTAATGCACTTTGTAATGTACATCGTGCATTAAATATGAGCCATACAGAAGTTATTCACTTACCTGCTCCGTTGCTGGCGTCCTCGTCTCCATGGCTCCGTCTAATTTCGGGGTCTTCTTGCTTTTTTAGACATGCTTGCGCAGAAGGGTCTTCTCCTTCTGGTCGGTCCGTGCACGAGCGGCGTTCTGGCTCTGCCCCTTCTATGCAACATCGCGTAGCTCCGCCCCGTCACGTGTGCCGATTCCAGCCAATCAGGAGGCTGGAATCAGCAATGGACTGCACAGAGCCCACGGTGCACCATGGGAGAAGACCTGCAGTGCATCGTGGGTGAAGATCCCGGTGGCCATCTTGGAGAAGGAAGAAGTAGGAAGAAGGAAGAAGTTGCAGAGCGGGGAATCGGGTAAGTAATATATTTTTTTTTTATTTTAACACATCCCTTGGGTTTGTCCTGCGCCGATCGGGGGGCCTATGCAAAAAAAAAAAAAAAACCGTTTCGGCACGAGACAACCCCTTTAAGCCAGGACACAATGTGTTCTTTTAGTCAGCAGCTGACTTTGTGGTGTTCTTCCATGTACACCATTCTTCTTTGGTCTTTTTCTATTAGTGAACACAAGAATAGAGGTTTTTTGAATTCATGAATGGGTGAGTGAGTGCTGCCTCTGATTGGCTCAGCGCAGGGACTAATCAGGGGCAGCTCTCAGCTGTCGTTCATGAATTCATGAATGGGTGTGAGAGCTGCCTCTGATTGGTCAGGCTGTGACCAATCAGAGGCAGCTCATTCAGCAGGCGGGGATTTTAAATCCCCGGCTGCTGAATACTACAGAGAGCAGTTCAGGAGGACTGCCGCCGGCCGCGTCTGAACTCCGTCTGCCGGGACAAGGTGAGTATATATATTTTTTTTATTTTTACACATTTCTGGATGAATTGCAGGGAAGGGCTTATATATTTAAGCCCTTCCAGAAAATTCATCCCGCACTCGCCGGCAGCCCATTGCTTTCAATGGAGCCGGCTGTATTGCCGGCTCCATTGAATTGAATGGGCAAACATCGTTCTTCTCTGCCACAGCTGTTACAGCTGTGGCAGAGAAGAATGATTTGTCTAGTATATGTTCTCAATGGGGTCGGTGCTGCTGCCGCCGGCCCCATTGAGCGCATATAGAGAAGAGAACAGGAATCGCAGATAGGTGCGATCTGCGATTTCTGTTCTATAATTTATTGGACGAGCGCATAAAAAGCGCTCATGTGTCCGATACCATTGCAAAGCAATGGTTTTATAAAATCGCTGGATGCATGCGCATGCGCAAATCGCGCGAAAAAACGCCCGTCTGACTAAGGCCTAAGCAAACATTCTTGACAAAAATAGATTTATCAGTAACTAGGCCTTGTGTGTTTTTATTTAATGGGTAAAGCAACTGTATTAATAAGCCAATGAACCGGATAAGCTGTGCTCAAAGGTTTTCTAGATAGAACAAGATATTTGTACCCAACATTAAATGTACCAATGAAGCCATGTGCACACCGTACATCACAGACTACCAAAGAATGCTCATACTGTGTTCTATAGACTTGGAACATGCAAAAACCTTATAGGAATTGGGTCAATGGGGTTTATTTTCTTTGATCAGGTCAGTAAGAAGGTGGGTTAGAAATAATTTTAGAAAATGCTTGATACCACGAGAGAAGTTTACAGCATGAGTCTTTTTCAACCAACTATAACATGTACTACGAAAAAAAATACACAATTTAAAGTATTATGACACTTGTACAATACTATGAACCACCTTGTAAATACTTTATAACTTCCGCTATGTTAATCAGACATGAGTCAAAATCAACATTTGACTTACCTGCTGGATGTTGATTTGGACTTGATGTAAAGTAGGTTTTTCAAAAAAGGCACAGCAAACAATCTGAGGAGGTTATTATTTGTAATAGGCCTGACACTACCAATCAACAACTAATACATTCACAACAAGAGTACAATCCCCTCTTTACGTCTTCTGTAATTTGGTTTATTACTTTTGTTACAACCTGTTTATTCTGTTTTAAAATACATAAAAAAGATTGTTGAAAAGGAAAAAGGATGAAACGTAAATAAGGTTTAGGTTCCTCTAATGGTAAATTCTAAGAGCTTTAATTTATATTATGCATATTTTATTCAGAATGTCTCCCAATGTGCCTGCTGTTTCCTATGAGACTTCCGTTTTATTGAGCTTACTGAGCAGAAAAAAAATAAAAAAAACTTTTTCACAGAGTAATGAGTGATTTTCGCGAGTCATTAATTGAGCCACATGTGCTCCTGTGAGGAACTGTGGATAGCTAAGAAAGCAAAAAACACTTTTCATATCACAGTAGAGAAGTAGAAGCTTTAAAACTAACGGTGTGAGTCCTCATGGTCTCAGTGAAACAAAATGCATCTTCTTTTTATATTTTCAAGTCTAGTTACTCTCAGGCAGCAATTTCCATTAGGCCACAATTACAACAATAGTCTTCTTAAAACAGCAGGCACCTACTTATCTCCACCGTAAAATACCGCTGGCGTTCAAAATCAAGAAACAAAGGATTTCATTCCTATTTAAAGAATCATAGACAGAAAGGTGCAAATCATTCCATATGTGTCTCCGTAGAACCAAGAGCCTCGGATTCACGGTATGACTGTAGCCAAGTATAGATACGCTCTGTAGATGTCATCATTGGAAGAAGCTTCTTCTGCTAGGCCTCATCACTTCCGAAACATACAAACCACAGAGTCTACATCATTAGATGGAAGTGTGACTGCTCAAGTAGACAGAGCTTCACAGCTGCGACCCTTGTACAACTGAAGTATGAAAACTTACATTACTAAGTAAGAATGTACCTGCTTGTACATCCTAGCCTTTAACCCCTTAAGGATGCGGCCTAGATTGGTACTCAAAGGGTTTGTTCGAGTTCAATTTTTTTGTTAAATCTAGCTTCTCCAAGCTTCAAAATAATACAGCAGCTCTTATTCACCTTTCCCAACTTCCTGCATGTTCCCCGTTGGCAGCTTTGGGTCTCTGTTCAGATGTGTTTTTGTTTATCACTTTCATTGGCTGCAGCAGCCTGAGATGTCCCTTACATGGGCTGCTGAAGCCTGTAAATGGCACATAAAAGCAGAGAACTGGAACTGCCTGTAGAAGTCATGCAGGCAGCAGGGGGAGGTGAGTATGGGCTCCTTCATTATTTTGGGGTTTGGAGAATCTAGTTTTAACAAAATAATTAAACTCTGATAAGCCCTTTAACCCCTTAATGCCACTGGGCGTAATTGTACATCCTGGCAGGGTGGGACTTTATGCAACAGGACGTACAGTTACGCCCTGGGGATAGCGCAAGATCAGAAGAGATCCTGCTCTATCCGGCCCCTGCTGTTAATCCCTTCCCTTGCCACGATTTATGTAGATCACAGTATGTAAAGGGTTCACAGAGGGAGTGGGCTCCCTCTGTGATGTCATCGGACACTCCGCTATACAATTGTGCAGGGCCGTCAGGCTATCATGGCAATAGGATGCCAGATACAGGCATCCTGCATTGTCATTGCCTATGATCGCTAATACTAGCGACAAGGCATGCAGGACAGAAGTCCTGCAATGCTTTATCATAGTGATCATAGGTGCTATGGTGCAAGCCCCCCCCCCCCCCAGGGGCACAAATAGTGTAAAAAAAAAGATCAAAACAGTGTCAAAATAAAGAAAAATGTAAAAAAGTTTTTTAAAACAGCCTTTTTTGTGCTTTTCCCCCTATTAATATAAAAAAATGTTTAAAAAATTAAAATCCCACATATGTGGTATCATCATATCCATAACAAGTCGCACAACAAATTAAACACACTTTTTATCCTGCACGGCAAAAAGCATTAAAAAAACCCCTAAAAACTGAGGCAAAATGCATATTTTTTTCATTTTGTCTCCCAAAAAAAGCAAAAAAAGTGATCAAAAAAAGCTGTATGTACCTTAAAATGGTACCAATAAAAACTAGAGCTCCTTATGCAAAAAACAAGCCCTCATAGAGCTCCGTCCATGGAAAAATAAAAAAGTCATTGCACTTTGAATGAAGCGAGTTATAAAAACAAATTATTTCCAAAATAGGGTTTTTAATGATTATCGTTGTAATCGTACCGACTCGCAGAAAAAATGTATTGTGTCATTTATGCTGCATGATTATCGCTGTAAAACAACCTCACAAAAACAATGACAGAATTGATCTGTTTTCTCTCCCTGCTTGAGAGAAACGCATGATTATGAAACCAATGATTTCAATGGTTTCATTCTGCTGTCATTCAATGAATGGCTGAGCCCTGCCTCTGATTGGTCACAGCGCTCAGCCAATCACAGACAGCTCTTTCTAGAGACAGGGATTTTTCAATTCCCGGCCACCAGAATACAGAAGAAGACTTCCAGGGATGGGGAAGAGCCGGACAGCGCTTCTAGGTGAGTTTATATATATATATATATATATATATATATATATATATATATATATATTTCAAGCCTCCCCCCCCCCAAAAAAAATCATCACTGCAGGGGTTGCCTTTATCCAATTGCTTTCAATTTGGCAGCAACAGCGCCAGCCCCATTAAAAGCAATGGGATAGCATTGGGTCCTCTTTGAGCTGTGGCAGGGGATTCTTTCATCCCTGCTGCAGTTCCCTCATCATTGAACACTGTGACAGTGTTGTCACAGTGCTCAGTGGTGAAGGGACTCCCTGCAGGGATTAACGGAACCCTCCGGGATTCCGCTAATCCCTGCGGGGACTAAGGGGTTAACAGTTGAATATTTAAAAGGGGCTCCTGGCCAGAAGCACCCTTTAAATGTCCTGTTGTAAGCAGTGGGGAATCTATTCCATGTGCAGGAGTTTCCATTAACTCCTGCTACCATAGAAGTCAATGGAAACTCCTGTAAAATGCAAACCCATGTCCTATCTATTTTATGTGCGTGCTGTTTTGCGCTTCAAATTCTGCGCATATGAACGCTTCTATAGGAACCCGTTGGTTCTTTTAGAAGTATGCACGCGCAAAACACACGCTTGTCTGAATGAGAACTTAAAGTGACTCTTTAGTGCTGCACAGACAAAGATAGCTGACCCATTTCTCTGGCTACCTGATGCACTCTATAGATTAGTATCATTAGTCTAAGACACTACACACTGTCTTACTGATCACTGCTGTCCATGTGAGTATTGCTGGCCAGTCAGACCAGCATGTAGTGTCTTAGACTACCAATGTGACTAGGGCAAAGTGTACATCAGGTAGTCAGAAAAGCTACCATCTTTGCTTGTCCAGGCCGGAGGATCAGTTTGAGGGTGCATTCACATGAATGTGTGCTGGTGCGTACATAGGTGTGCACAACACCGGCGCAGCCACGTACGTGCACAAACATGCGTGAATGCAGGTCTGGGCAGCATTGCTTTAAAAGCAATGATCTGCTGGCAACTACTGCAGTGATTTTCAGGGAAATATAAGCCCTTCCTTGAAAATTATTCCTATCTGGTGTAAAAAATAAAAAATATATACTTACCTCTCTGCTGCAGCTGGGGCTCAGGTTCATCTATCCACTTGGGTCCCGTCACTGTAATGAAGTTCTTTCAGCAGGTGGGGATTTAAAATCCCCGCCTGCCGAAAGGGCTGCGTCTGATTAGCGGAGTGCTCAGCCAATCACAGGCAGCGCTCAGCCATTCATTGATTCATTGAATCAGACAAACTGAAACAACTTCATTACAGTGACGGGACCCAAGCAGCTAGACGCGCCTGAGCCCCGGCAGTGGCGGAGAGATGAGTATATATATTTTTTTATTTTTTACACCAGATAGGAATGATTTTCAGGGAAAGTCCTATATGTAAAGTCCTTACCCGAAAATCACTGCGGGGGTGCCGGCAGCGGTGGCCCCATTTAGAAACCAATGGGAGAGCTTTGCGATCCTCCGCCACAGCTGTGGCAGAGGATTGTTTACTCCCTGCAGGGAGTCCCCTTGTCACTGCTGTCACAGTGTTTAGTGATGAGGGGACTATCCACAGGGAATATTGACGCGCACCCCAAACCTATGGTGCACGCATGTCCTATGTTTTGCAGGTACGTGCGTTTGCACACTTATAAACACGGACATGTGAACACATCATAGGAAAGCATGGTTCTAATAGACGTGCGGTTATGTGCGCACGTATGTAAGTAGACTCACACGCTTGTCTGAATGCACCCTAAGGCAAAGGTGCATCCAAATTAATGTTAGGTGATAGAAAGCTTGCAAGATGGAAAATTGTCTTACGGTTGCTTCACCATATGGTGCAACTATAAGAGAATGTCCTCCAGTGTCACCAAGATTAAAATCTAAGAACTGTATTTGAACATACCGTAGGGATAAAATATCGTCTCCACATCCTCAGTCACAGAAAACCTCTCCTTATGCATTTCAAACCATTGAGGTTCTTTGTCATCGCATGAAGGTAATCTGAGATACACAGTTATTTAAATCTAAGGGTGGTTTCACGCGGGCGAGAAAATCGTGTGTTTTTCGCATGATGCGAGAGTCAGTAAAAAAGCAGATTGTCTTTCCAATGATTTTTATTGGTATTTTCAATAACATAACATACAGGTGTAATTATGGTAAAAGCGCTTCAGCGCAAAATATTTGCGCTATGAACAAGGTTGATTTGCACGTCTGAACAATGCAATGTATTTCATGCAACCCCTTGCATATTGTGCAGTTCCCATAGTCTTCTATAGGGGCCCTTCAGTGCACAATTGTGCGCAAAAAAAAAAGAAGAAATGTGTATTGTACGTGCAAATTTTGCTTGTGCAAATATGCGCGAAATAGATCAATGCGAAGGAGCCCTTAGTGTTTGCTGTTGTCTCACTAAGACGGCCCCTTCCTCCACTAAAGCCGCTCACTGGGGTCCGGTTTCTAGAAACCTGCATCAATCATCTGTTATTGGTAGGTGAAAACATTCACAACATGCTCTAATTTTGGTGTGCATTTGCATGCTAAGGGTGGCTACCGATATTTTTTCCTGCGATGTGTAAGCGAGTGATTTTCAATGGTTCCATACTAGAGATGAGTGAGCACAAAAATGCTCAGGTGCTCGTTACTTGAGACGAAATTTTCGCGATGCTCGAGGGTTCGTTTCGAGTAACGAACCCCATTGAAGTCAATGGGCGACTCGAGCATTTTTGTATATCGCCGATGCTCGCTAAGGTTTTCATTTGTGAAAATCTGGGCAATTCAATAAAGTGATGGGAACGACACAGCAACGGATAGGGCAAGCGAGGGGCTACATGTTGGGCTGCATCTCAAGTTCCCACGTCCCACTAGTAAGCCACAATAGCGGCAAGAGTGCCCCCCCTCCCAACAATTTTTACTTCTGAAAAGCCCTCATTAGCAAGGCATACCTTAGCTAAGCACCACACTACCTCCAACAAAGCACAATCACTGCCTGTATGACACTCCGCTGCCACTTCTCCTGGGTTACATGCTGCCCAACCCCCCCGCGCGACCCAGTGTCCACAGCGCACACCAAACTGTCCCTGCGCAGCCTTCAGCTGCCCTCATGCCACACGCTGACCTCATAGCCACACCACCCTTATGTCTATTTATAAGTGCGTCTGCCATGAGGAGGAACCGCAGGCACACACTGCAGAGGGTTGGCACGGCCAGGCAGCGACTCTCTTTAAAAGGGGCGGGGCGATAGCCCATAATGCTGTACAGAAGCAATGAGAAATCCAATCCTGTGCCACCTCCATCAGGAGCTGCAAACGTGGGCATAGCAATGGGGAACCCATGTGCCACACACTATTCATTCTGTCAAGGTGTCTGCATGCCCCAGTCAGACCGGGGTTTTTTATAAATAGTCACAGGCAGGTACAACTCCGCAATGGGAATTCCGTGTGCACCCACAGCATGGGTGGCTCCCTGGAACCCACCGGCTGTACAAAAATGTATCCCATTGCAGTGCCCAGCACAGCTGAGGTAACGTCAGGTTTAATGCAGGTGGGCTTCGACCCACACTGCATGCCCCAATCAGACTGGGGTTCTTTAGAAGTGGACACATGGAGTTACAACTCCGTGTGGACCGACAGCATGGGTGGGTCCCAGGAAGCCACCGGCGGTACATAAATATATCCCATTGCATTGCCCATCACAGCTGAGGTAACGTCCGATTAAATGCAGGTGGTCTTCGGCCCACACTGCATGCCCCAGTCTGACCGGGGTTTTTAATACATAGACACTGGCAGGTACAAATCCCTAATGTGAAGTCCCTGTGGACACACAGCATGGGTGGCTCCCTGGAACCCACCGGCGGTACATAAATATATCCCATTGCATTGCCCATCACAGCTGAGGTAACGTCAGGTTTAATGCAGGTGGGCTTCGGCCCACACTGCATGCCCCAGTCAGACTGGGGTTCTTTAGAAGTGGACACATGCAGTTACAACTCTGTGTGGACCGACAGCATGGGTGGCTCCCAGGAACCCACCGGCGGTACATAAATATATCCCATTGCATTGCCCATCACAGCTGAGGTAACGTCAGGTTTAATGCAGGTGGGCTTCGGCCCACACTGCATGCCCCAGTCAGACTGGGGTTCTTTAGAAGTGGACACATGGAGTTACAACTCCGTGTGGACCGACAGCATGGGTGGGTCCCAGGAAGCCACCGGCGGTACATAAATATATCCCATTGCATTGCCCATCACAGCTGAGGTAACGTCCGATTAAATGCAGGTGGTCTTCGGCCCACACTGCATGCCCCAGTCTGACCGGGGTTTTTAATACATAGACACTGGCAGGTACAAATCACTAATGTGAAGTCCCTGTGGAAACACAGCATAGGTGGCTCCCTGGAACCCACCGGCGGTACATAAATATATCCCATTGCATTGCCCATCACAGCTGAGGTAACATCAGGTTTAATGCAGGTGGGCTTCGGCCCACACTGCATGGCCCAGTCAGACTGGGGCTCTTTAGAAGTGTACACATGCAGTTACAACTCCGTGTGGACCGACAGCATGGGTGGCTCCCTGGAACCCACCGGTGGTACATAAATATATCCCATTGCAGTGCCCAGCACAGCTGAGGTAACGTCAGCTTTAATGCAGGTGGGCTAAAAATTACTAGGATTACAATGTAGGCAAGGGCCCAAAAAAATTGGTGTACCAACAGTACAAATGTACTTCAGAAGAATTGCCCATGCCCAACCAAGGGGGCAGGTTAAACCCATTAATCGCTTTGGTTAATGTGGCTTAATTTGTAACTAGGTTCAGGTGTAAGTTTCAATGCTTTATTGAATTGAGAATTGAAACGTATAAACATTGTTTACAAAAGTTATATGACTGAGCCTTGTGGGCCTAAGAAAAATTGCCCGTTCGGCGTGATTACGTGAGGTTTCAGAAGGAGGAGGATGAATATAATACACAGATTGATGAAGCTAAAAGGTCCCCCGTTTTTTATGGTGATAGAGAACAATGCTTCCATCCGCGGGTGCAGCCTACGTATTGTTTAGGTATCGCTGCTGTCCGCTGGTGGAGAAGAGAACTCTGGGGAAATCCAGGCTTTGTTCATCTTTATGATTGTAAGCCTGTCGGCACTGTCGGTTGACAGGCGGGTATGCTTATCCGTGATGATTCCCCCAGCCGCACTAAACACCCTCTCTGACAAGACGCTAGCCGCAGGACAAGCAAGCACCTCCAGGGCATACAGCGCGAGTTCAGGCCACGTGTCCAGCTTCGACACCCAGTAGTTGTAGGGGGCAGAGGCGTCACGGAGGACGGTCGTGCGATCGGCTACGTACACCCTCACCATCCTTTTACAGTGCTCCCGCCGACTCAGCCTTGACTGGGGAGCGGTGAAACAGTCTTGCTGGGGAGCCATAAAGCTGTCAAAGGCCTTGGATAGTGTTCCCCTGCCTGTGCTGTACATGCTGCCTGATCTCCGCGCCTCCCCTGCTACCTGGCCCTCGGAACTGCGCCTTCTGCCACTAGCGCTGTCGGATGGGAATTTTACCATCAGTTTGTCCACCAGGGTCTTGTGGTATAGCATCACTCTCGAACCCCTTTCCTCTTCGGGTATGAGAGTGGAAAGGTTCTCCTTATACCGTCGGTCGAGCAGTGTGTACACCCAGTAATCCGTAGTGGCCAGAATGTGTGTAACGCGAGGGTCACAAGAAAGGCATCCTAACATGAAGTCAGCCATGTGTGCCAGGGTACCTGTACGCAACACATGGCTGTCCTCACTTGGAAGATCACTTTCAGGATCCTCCTCCTCCTCCTCCTCCTCAGGCCATACACGCTGAAAGGATGACAGGCAAGCAGCATGGGTACCCTCAGCAGTGGGCCAAGCTGTCTCTTCCCCCTCCTCCTCATGCTCCTCCCCCTCCCTCTCCTCCTCAACGTGCTGAGATATAGACATGAGGGTGCTCTGACTATCCAGCGACATACTGTCTTCCCACGCCTCCGTTTCCGAGTGCAAAGCGTCTGCCATTATGCTTTGCAGGGAACTTCTTAAGAGGCATAGCAGAGGAATGGTGACGCTAATGATTGCAGCATCGCCGCTCACCATCTGGGTAGACTCCTCAAAGTTTCCAAGGACCTGGCAGATGTCTGCCAACCAGGCCCACTCTTCTGTAAAGAATTGAGGAGGCTGACTCCCACTACGCCGCCCATGTTGGAGTTGGTATTCCACTATAGCTCTACGCTGCTCATAGAGCCTGGCCAACATGTGGAGCGTAGAGTTCCACCGTGTGGGCACGTCGCACAGCAGTCGGTGCACTGGCAGATTAAACCGATGTTGCAGGGTGGCAGCGTCCGTCTTGGACTTGCGGAAATGTGCGCAGAGCCGGCGCACCTTTCCGAGCAGGTCTGACAAGCGTGGGTAGCTTTTCAGAAAGCGCTGAACCACCAAATTAAAGACGTGGGCCAGGCATGGCACGTGCGTGAGGCTGCCGAGCTGCAGAGCCGCCACCAGGTTACGGCCGTTGTCACACACGACCATGCCCGGTTGGAGGCTCAGCGGCGAAAGCCAGCGGTCGGTCTGCTCTGTCAGACCCTGCAGCAGTTCGTGGGCCGTGTGCCTCTTCTCTCCTAAGCTGAGTAGTTTCAGCACGGCCTGCTGACGCTTGCCCACCGCTGTGCTGCAACGCCGCCCGACACCGACTGCTGGCGACGTGCTGCTGCTGACACATCTTGATTGCGAGACAGAGGTTGCGTATAGGGAGGAGGAGGAGGGTGGTTTAGTGGAGGAGCATACACCGCCGCAGATACCAGCACCGAGCTGGGGCCCGCAATTCTGGGGGTGGGTAGGACGTGAGCGGTCCCAGGCTCTGACTCGGTCCCAGCCTCCACTAAATTCACCCAATGTGCCGTCAGGGAGATATAGTGGCCCTGCCCGGCTGTGCTTGTCCACGTGTCCGTTGTTAAGTGGACCTTGGCAGTAACCGCGTTGGTGAGGGCGCGTACAATGTTGCGGGAGACGTGGTCGTGCAGGGCTGGGACGGCACATCGGGAAAAGTAGTGGCGACTGGGAACCGAGTAGCGCGGGGCCGCCGCCGCCATCATGTTTTTGAAAGTCTCCGTTTCCACAAGCCTATACGGCAGCATCTCCAGGCTGATCAATTTGGCTATGTGCACGTTTAACGCTTGAGCGTGCGGGTGCGTGGCTGCGTACTTGCGCTTGCGCTCAAACACTTGCGCTAGCGACGTCTGGACGGTGCGCTGAGAGACATTGCTGGATGGGGCCGAGGACAGCGGAGGTGAGGGTGTGGGTGTAGGCCGGGAGACGGTAGTGCCTTTGTCCTGAGAGGGGGGTTGGATCTCAGTGGCAGGTTGGGGCACAGGGGGAGAGGCAGTGGTGCAAACCGGAGGTGGTGAACGGCCTTTGTCCCACCTTGTGGGGTGCTTGGCCATCATATGTCTGCGCATGCTGGTGGTGAAGCTGGTGGTGGTGGCTCCACGGCTGATCTTGGCGCAACAAACCTTGCACTCCACAGTTCGTTGGTCGTCTGCACTCTCAGTGAAAAACTGCCACACCTTTGAGCACCTCGGCCTCTGCAGGGTGGCATGGCGCGAGGGGGCGCTTTGGGAAACAGTTGGTGGATTATTTGGTCTGGCCCTGCCTCTACCCCTGGCCACCGCACTGCCTCTTCCAACCTGCCCTGCTGCTGCACTTGCCTCCCCCTCTGAAGACCTGTCCTCAGTAGGCTTCGCAAACCAGGTGGGGTCAGTCACCTCATCGTCCTGCTGCTCTTCCTCCGAATCCTTTGTGCGCTCCTCCCTCGGACTTACTGCAATTACTACTACCTGAGTGATAGACAACTGTGTCTCATCGTTGTTGTCCTCCTCACCCACTGAAAGCTCTTGAGACAGTTGCCGGAAGTCCCCAGCCTCATCCCCCGGACCCCTGGAACTTTCCAAAGGTTGGGCATCGGTCACGACAAACTCCTCCGGTGGGAGAGGAACCATTGCTGCCCATTCTGGGCAGGGGCCCAAGAACAGTTCCTGGGAGTCTGCCTGCTCCTCAGAATGTGTCATTGTAATGGAGTGAGGAGGCTGGGAGGAAGGAGAAGCAGCAGCCAGAGGATTCAGAGTTGCAGCAGTGGACGGCGTAGAACTCTGGGTGGTCGATAAATTGCTGGATGCACTTTCTGCCATCCACGACAGGACCTGCTCACATTGCTCATTTTCTAATAAAGGTCTACCGCGTGGACCCATTAATTGTGAGATTAATCTGGGGACGCCAGAAACGTGCCTCTCTCCTAATCCCGCAGCAGTCAGCTGCGATACACCTGGATCAGGAGCTCGGCCTGTGCCCACACCCTGACTTGGGCCTCCGCGTCCTCGCCCGCTTCCACATCCTCTAGGCCTACCCCTACCCCTCAGCATGGTGTATTACCAGTAGTGCAGAAACAGAACGCTGTAATTAAATGTGCCGCTTATTGGCCTGTGGTTGGAGGCTGACTTCGCTTACGGAACGCACAGCAGAGCCAGGAAAGAATTTTGCGCAAGCCTGTAGTGAGACGTAGGTGCGTATGACTGAGCTAGTGGAATTCACAGCGCAGAAACAGTCAAGTGTCCAAAGGCCAGTAGTAGGCCTTAAGTATTTTGTTTCTATTTTTTTAAAGGCTGAGCTGAGACAGCAGACAGATACTGTAGGCAGCGTATATATGTATACTGTTTCCCTCTGGACGGGATGACGGCGGTGATGTAACAGGCAACGCAGAGCCAGGAAACAATTTTGCGCAAGCCTGCTGTAACACTTAGCTGCGTATTAATTAGGACTACTACTCCCAGCAGACACGCAGTACACTGAAGACGGTCACAGGCAGCCCAAATATAGTATTTTTCCCAAATTTGTTTGAAAAAGCCCACTGCCTATATAGACAGCATATCTCTTTCACCTTTCCCACTGTCCCTGCCTCACCACTACTGGCCCTATACTATGTAAAATTACTGCAGACTGTTTCCCTCTGGACGGGATGACGGCGGTAATGTAATGGGCAACGCAGAGCCAGGAAACAATTTTGCGCAAGCCTGCTGTAACACTTAGCTGCGTATTAATTAGGACTACTACCCCCAGCAGACACGCAGTACACTCAAGACGGTCACAGGCAGCCCAAAGATAGTATTTTTCCCAAATTTGTTTGAAAAAGCCCACTGCCTATATAGACAGTATATCTCTTTCACCTTTCCCACTGTCTCTGCCTCACCAGTACTGGCCCTATACTATGTAAAATTACTGCAGACTGTTTCCCTCTGGACGGGATGACGGCGGTGATGTAACGGGCAACGCAGAGCCAGGAAACAATTTTGCGCAAGCCTGCTGTAACACTTAGCTGCGTAATAATTAGGACTACTACCCCCAGCAGACACGCAGTACACTCAAGACGGTCACAGGCAGCCCAAAGATAGTATTTTTCCCAAATTTGTTTGAAAAAGCCCACTGCCTATATAGACAGAATATCTCTTTCACTTTTCCCACTGTCCCTGCCTCACCAGTACTGGCCCTATACTATGTATAATGACTGCAGACTGAGGACGCAATGCTCTGCACGCCCGATATACAAAAAAAAAAAGTGTGCAACACTGCTAAAAGCAGCCTCAACAGTACTGCACATGGTCAGATGTGGCCCTAAGAAGGACCGTTGGGGTTCTTGAAGCCTAATATTACACCTAACACTCTCCCTATAGCAGCAGCAGCAACAGCAGCACTTTCCCTGATCTATGTCAGAATGCATCTGTGGAGAGCCGCGGGCGGGGCAGATTTAAATACTCGGGTGACACCTGATCTCCCCAGCCACTCACTGCAGGGGGGTGGGATAGGGCTGGTACATCACAGGAGGAAGTTGTAATGCCTTCCCTGTCTTTCTATTGGCCAGAAAAGCGCGCAAATGTCTCAGAGATGAAAGTGAAAGTAACTCGAACATCGTGTGGTGCTCGTCTCGAGTAACGAGCATCTCGAACACCCTAATACTCGAATGAGCATCAAGCTCGGACGAGTATGTTCGCTCATCTCTATTCCATACTCATTCGTCAGTTTAAGGGCTCCAACCCACTTGCATTTTTTTAACGCAATTATCAATGGAACTTTCTAATGTTAAAAACGGATTGCACAAAAACCGCAAACAGCAAACTTGTGATGCGTTTTTAACATTAGAAATTCCCTTTGACATTCATGTAAAAAAATGCGATATCGCAGGGTTAAAAAAAAAAAAAACGCAAGTGTGTGGGAGCCCTTACTCTTAAGTCTCGCAGTGCATAGAAAAAATCTGCAATATTGCTCAGTGTCTTCAATGGGGCTGGCAGCAGCAGCACTAGCCCCATTGAAAACAGGCAGTACATTGCAGGTTTCTGCTACAGCTGTGACAGCTGTGGCAGAAGTCTATGATGCTATCCCATTGCTTTCAATTGGGTAGGCACTACTGCGACCTCATTGAAAGCAGTGGGTTGCAGGCAACCCCCGCAGCGATGATTTTCTGAGAAGGGCTTGATATATAAGCTCTTCCCTGAAAATCATCCCTAGCTGTAAAAAAAAGTAAAAAAAAAAAATTATACTCATCTAGAAGAGCCGTCTGGCTCTTCTCTCTGTCCTCGGCAGTCTCCTTCTGTGTTCTGGAGGCCGGAGATTTAAAAATCCCCGCCCCAAGAAAGTGCTGGTCTCATTGGCTGCCTGTGATTGGTCACAGCGCTCAGCCAATCACAGGTATCACTCAGCCATTCATTGAATTCAATCAATGGCTGAACGCTGCCTGTGATTGGCTGAGTCACAGCAGTGCCGAAAGCAATGCAGGGATGAAGGAATCCTCTACCATAGTTGTCACAGCTGTCGCAGAAGTCAGCGATGTATACCCTATGTTTTCAGTGGGGTTAGCGCTGCTGCTGCCGGCCTCATTGAATACAGTGTGCAATATCACTGAGTTTTCTCTGCGCTGCGAGGCACTTGTTCTCGCAGCACAAGAAAAAATATCGCTACTGGGTAGCCACCCTAAGGGTCCCCATAGGAGTTTATGGGGGTTTGCAAATGCACACGAACTTGCGTAAAAAACGTCCACCTGTCAGGATGCTATGAAGTTTGCCGGTAATTGCAGGGAGCACACTGCAGCCATTTTGGAGAGTGTTTAGTAGAATCTCATTTTAGAAGCTTAACCAAGTTGAGATGGAGATGCTCATCAGTTCAGTTAGTTGAGAGGAGGCCGGCACTCTGGGACAGCAGGGGAGGAACCCCGAACCTCCTCCTTCTAGGGATATCCTCCGCCATCTCACGTGACTGCACCAATTTGCGCAACAGCAACCTAGGCCAAAGAACATCCTTGTCATCAGAAGACATGTCTCCGACCTCAGCTGCTCTCTCACTAACCGCAGGATAGCGTCAAGCCGAAGATGTTGAATATTTATGGGTGATTTCAGTGGACTGGGTCAATGATGCCCGCATGACTTATTGCTAGTGTGTTTTTATGCACCTGTAAATGTGCAGCTACTGCAAACGGAAAGAACAGAAATATACGCCGTTGTGCGCGCAAAAAAGAGTTGTTCACTGCGCAAAACCATTGAGCGAGAGCTAGCGTATTTGTGCTTATGCTCGTCTGCAGGAGCTCTAAATGACAAAATGATGAAAAGAGGACAATACAGAAGCTACACAATTCCCGAAATCAAAAAGCCATCCATATTTCACATATGCGATTATATAAAAGTGTAGACGCTGCTCCTTATTACCAGAATCCTGTTCAATCTGAATGCCAAGACGGTTAAGGAGAGAAAAAATCTAAATGCTAATGTGAAAGGTTATATTTAGGGATGAATTAAGAACTTCTAATTTGGGTAAATGTTAGAATATTATGCCGTGCCCTGCAGAAAAATTGCAAATGATCAACTTTAGCAAATTTAACTGCTTAGCCAGCAATTAAACATAGTCATAAAGTTACCTACAATATCAAATATATCATGATAAAATCTCGGCTACATAAATAGCTTTGTGCCCGGACCTGTACTGTACATTACTGTATCCAAGGACTCACACGAAGCAAATTAGGCTCAAGTAGGTCGAGAATCTGTATTTCTCGAAAGGCTCGCTCCATATACACTGTTATATTACAGGTTGTACATCTAAGATAACATGTAAACATATACATGTGTAATATAGTAACATACAATGGCTCGTTTAATGTCCTATATATGGGGGATTCCACACTTTCTCCTATTTGACACCATTTTGTAAAATGGGTGGAATGTAGATTGGGCAGAAGGTAGACAAGATGCGGTTGAACATGTGTTGCAGGTTTAAAGAATTTAAATATATGAAAGGATTGAAGTAAGGAAGAAATTCTTTCCCTTAATTGGGGAAAATTGGCTTCTACCTTATTGTTTTTTTCTCCCTTCCTCTGTATCAACATTGGGGGTAATAGGCTGAACTGGATGGACATGTGTCTTTTTTCAGCCTTACATACTGTTACTATATATGATTGTATCATGTTAGGAAAACATGGCTGGTTTATTCCCAAAACAGCGCCATTCTTGTTTGTGACACACAATTAGTTAAGGGACAGCAGCACGGAAGGGGATTATAGAATTTGTATTGAATAAATTGGACGCACGTGGTGTGAGCAGCTCGTCACAGACAGGCTACCACACCGCTGATCCTTGGTCTCCTGTAGAATCAATTATGGTCGTTCACTTCACTGATGCATCCCTATTGGTGTCGAAAGTGGCCAGGAGAGCATCTGGGGCATGCTCAAGGTATGTCTGTACCTCGGCCACAGAATCAGGGGAATAACAGGTTACACAAAATCCCTTGCTCCGAAGTGTGTGGTTAAAAACAAAGTAGAACATGTAGGCTTAAACCTAATTTATTGAGGGGTTTGTGAGCATCAAAAGAACCTCCTCAGGAAACTAGATTAGCACAATAAATGTGCGTTCCATCCAGGTTTTTTCTATAAGAGTGGGCACTCTTCCATTCGATATTACCAATCACAATAGGAAAGTAAGGTACAGTATAGAAAGTGCGACGCGTTTCGAAGGTCTTTACAACATGCCTGCCTCCTTTATCAAGTGCAATATGTAAGGCATTACATTTTGAAGGCTAACCAGGATTCTTAAGGGGGTTCGTTTGATGCTCACAAACCCCTCAACAAAGTAAGTTTAACCTTTTATTTTCCACTTTGTGTTTTTGTCCTAAACGACCAGACACTTTTTAGGGATTTTACACATGTGGTGGTTTTACTGCCCTATTTTTTTCTTCTGCTATCAAAATTATTTTTGCTGTGTTTTTTACCTTGTGACATATAGGCTTATGTCCATATTTTTTTCACTGACATTTTCCTTTTGTTATTAAGGGTAAAAAGCTAAAAAAAGTAGTTTTTAAAAATGTATAATTATACATTTTTTAAATTAGTATATTTATGTTAAAATAAAGTACAAAAATGGGTTTTTCATTTTGTTTTGAAAGTTTTGATACATAATTTGTATAGTCTTGGATTACAGGGTGCATATAGCGACAGTTTCGGTTGGCGTCGGCGGTTAGTTATTTTCTTTTATATATATATATACACTACCGTTCAAAAGTTTGGGGTCACCCAAACAATTTTGTGTTTTCCATGAAAAGTCACACTTATTCACCACCATGCGTTGTGAAATGAATAGAAAATAGAGTCAAGACATTGACAAGGTTAGAAATAATGATTTGTATTTGAAATAACATTGTTTTTACATCAAACTTCGCTTTCGTCAAAGAATCCTCCTTTTGCAGCAATTACAGCATTGCACACCTTTGACATTCTAGCTGTTAATTTGTTGAGGTAAGCTTGTGAAATTGCACCCCACGCTTCTAGAAGCATCTCCCACAAGTTGGATTGGTTGGATGGGCACTTCTGGCGTACCATACGGTCAAGCTGCTCCCACAACAGCTCAATGGGGTTCAGATCTGGTGACTGCGCTGGCCACTCCATTACCGATAGAATACCAGCTGCCTGCTTCTGCTGTAAATAGTTCTTGCACAATTTGGAGGTGTGTTTAGGGTCATTGTCCTGTTGTAGGATGAAATTGGTTCCAATCAAGCGCTGTCCACTGGGTATGGCATGGCGTTGCAAAATGGAGTGATAGCCTTCCTTATTCAGAATCCCTTTTACCCTGTACAAATCTCCCACCTTACCAGCACCAAAGCAACCCCAGACCATCACATTACCTCCACCATGCTTAACAGATGGCGTCAGGCATTCTTCCAGCATCTTTTCATTTGTTCTGCGTCTCACAAACGTTCTTCTTTGTGATCCAAACACCTCAAACTTGGATTCAACCGTCCACAACACTTTTTTCCAGTCTTCCTCTGTCCAATGTCTGTGTTCTTTTGCCCATCTTAATCTTTTTCTTTTATTGGCCAGTCTCAGATATGGCTTTTTCTTTGCCACTCTGCCCTGAAGCCCAAAATCCCGCAGCCGCCTCTTCACTGTAGATGTTGACACTGGTGTTTTGCGGGTACTATTTAATGAAGATGCCAGTTGGGTACCTGTGAGGCGTCTGTTTCTCAAACTAGAGACTCTAATGTGCTTATCTTCTTGCTTAGTTGTGCAACGCGGCCTCCCACTTCTTTTTCTACTCTGGTTAGAGCCTGTTTGTGCTGTCCTCTGAAGGGAGTAGTACACACCGTTGTAGGAAATCTTCAATTTCTTAGCAATTTCTCGCATGGAATAGCCTTCATTTCTAAGAACAAGAATAGACTGTCGAGTTTCAGATGAAAGTTCTCTTTTTCTGGCCATTTTGAGCGTTTAATTGACCCCACAAATGTGATGCTCCAGAAACTCAATCTGCTCACAGGAAGGTCAGTTTTGTAGCTTCTGTAACGAGCTAGACTGTTTTCAGATGTGTGAACATGATTGCACAAGGGTTTTCTAATCATCAATTAGCCTTCTGAGCCAATGAGCAAACACATTGTACCATTAGAACACTGGAGTGATAGTTGCTGGAAATGGGCCTCTATTCACCTTTGTAGATTTTGCACAAAAAAACAGGCATTTGCAGCTAGAATAGTCATTCACCACATTAGCAATGTATAGAGTGCATTTGTTTAAAGTTAGGACTAGTTTAAAGTTATCTTCATTGAAAAGTACAGTGCTTTTCCTTCAAAAATAAGGACATTTCAATGTGACCCCAAACTTTTGAACGGTAGTGTATATATATATATATATATATATATATATATATATATATATATAGTTATAATTTTTTTTACTTATTTTTCCTACTATTTTTCTTAACATCTATGTCCCCATGACGTCATGTAAGACCACTGGGGGGTCATTCACATTGTCTCTTTTTAATTTTATTTCACACTTTTCCACTGTAGCTGGGGCATCCATAGCTGAATCCATATAAGCCCCAATTACAAGAGAAAGCATCCCCTTGTAGTGACAGAAGTCACTAACATAGCTGATCTGGGTCTTCTAACAGGCCGCAGCTCTTCCATGTCATGAGATCGCCAGGTCGCATACAGGAAGTAGCACTTCCACTTTCTCTATTCACTACACAGCACTCATTTAGCACCATGTAGCCTGAAAGAGAGAAGACAGACGGCCGAGGACCCAACCTGCTCCTGCTTGATTGCAGGAAAAGGAGCTTTTTATTCCATGTCGTATGTTTTCATTATCAGTTGGCATAAATGCCTAGAATCAGGTACCATAAATTTCCGATGCTTGTGCTCTAAGGGGTTAAATTTAGGGATGAGCGAGTATACTCGCTAAGGCACTACTCGCTCGAGTAATGTGCCTTAGCCGAGTATCTCCCCGCTCGTCCCGAAAGATTCGGGTGCCGCCGCGGGGCGGGAGCTGCAGGGGAGAGCTGGAAGGAACGGAGGGGAGATCTCTCTGTCCCTCTCTCCCGCCCGCTCTCCCCGCCGCAACTCACCTGTCAGCTGCGGCGGCCCCCGAATCTTTAGGGACGAGCAGGGAGATACTCGGCTAAGGCACATTACTCGAGCGAGTAGTGCCTTAGCGAGTATACTCGCTCATCCCTAGTTAAATTCTAAACATGAAATTGCTCATATGAGTAGAAGAAGGTTAAAGAAATGCCAATCCACAAACGTGTTGATCAACACTCATTTATTGCCGTTCACACACAGCAGATGATCAGATGATCCTAATACAATAGTTTGTTCCAAAACACGAGATTTCTTCCAGCACTCATATGAAGTAAAAACAAAACTTTTACTATAGCATCCTTAAAAACATCCTCATAGGAGCAGACAGAAAAGAAGGGGAATGCTTGTTTTTACTTCATATGAGTAGTACCCCAGAGTACCCCAGAGTTGGCTACTCCAGCACTCTCTGTCTCAACTAGCAGGTTCTAATGTGATGTGTAATGCTATAATGTTATTGTTCATATTCTTCCATTTTTATTGGGTTTATGTGCCTTTAAATTGTCAGAACTGGCGACTCTCGGGGCCTCTGTGCCTGCACTACCGGTCCTACCACCCGGGTTGCAGGAGTGCGGTGCAGGGGATATCCCCTGGCCGCTGTAGATCTGGTCGCCACCGGGTTGCTAGGGACGCAGCGGGTGCTAGCTCGCGCCGCGCCCCCATTTCCATGACTACAAGGCATGCTTCCTTGGAATCCATCTGTTCAGCAAGGCTGGGGGCGGTGTTCCCAGTGTCTCCTTGATTGGGCCCTGCTGCTGTCAGGCTCCCCGCCCCAATCAGCTGCTGGGGCGGGAGTTCTGACAGCATTTAAATGTGTCTGTTTCCTTCCAGCATTGCCAGTGTTAGTTTTGTCTTTCAGCTGCACCCGCGTATTGTTTGACTCCTGTTGTGACCCCGGCTTTCTGATTTTCTGCTTTTTGGACTTGACTTCGTTTTTGCCTGACCCCTGTGTACCGCTTACCCTCCTATTACTGACCCGTAAAGTCTGACTATTCTACTGTTTATTTGTCTCCAGTGTCTGTTTATCTTTCCTGTGTCTCGATTCCCTAGTGAGTGTAGGGACCGCCGCCCAGTTGTCGCCCTGGGGGTTAGCCCAGGGGGGCAAGTAGGCAGGGACAGGGGTTGCGGGTTATCTTAGGGACTTCCATTATCCCGGACCCTGTCCTGACATAAATGGTCAATTATGGGTTTATTGAGAGTGTTCCTACAACCTAACTCCACATGACTCAGGCAGGCATAGCACCATAACCTCCTGCTATGCCTGCTAATCACCCCTAGCTAGCTCAGGGATTGGATAGTTAGTTTTCCCCCAGCTCAGGATTGGGTGAGAGAGAGGGTATAAGGGAGAGGGTAGGCAGAGTTAAGGCAGTCTAGTCTAGGCCTGGAGAAAGTCGAGTACAGGGGAACTTGAGATAGATACTGGGGAGGAACCAGGAGAACACCTTTACTCCAAAGTTAGTGTGGTGGGAAGGTAAACCATCTAAGTGTGAGTACTCAAAAGAAAAGCGCTCGTGAGTGTAAGGAAAAGAGGGACATAAAGAGAGAAGAAGAAGAAAGTTTAATGGGAAGAGGCAGAAGCCAAAGTCAGAGTAAACAACAAATTAAACCTTTTCGCTTCACATCCTTATGTGTATGGGAGATTTGTTGCTGACAATGATGATACTCATCGGAGACAAACAATCTTATAAACCTTCATTCATCCTCTGATAGAATCTGAATTATCCAGCGTGAGGGCCAGACAACTGATCAAGGCTTGTTATATGGCAAAAATTGACCAGTGTAAAAGGACCCTTCAAGATTTCTACCTCCGAGGAAGTAAAAATGAGTTTGAATTTTAGTTACTAAGAAGACATCATACTTCTATTGGGGAGAAATTCCAGAAAATGTGGATTTTGTTGTAGATCTGCTATGGGCTTTACCTGTTGCAACTCATAACTTTTCTAGAACAGCAGGACAATGCTGCAGTTCTGAAGATCCGGAGCATTCTCTTAATTTTGGGCGGTACATGTGGACACCGTTTTGAAAGTCCTATTCACTTGTTTTCTACTGTAAATAGCAGGTAGAAGCCACACCACAAATTTGTAGTGAATTCTCTGTGTCTGGTCACGGCCTCATCACAGTATGTAATGTATTTTTTTTGTATTTGTATAATTGCATGCTTAGCAGTAGAGATGTTGAAGCAACTACAGAAAAGCCAGTGAGTATTGAAACGGTTCTGGTGGTAAGTGCCCAAGTTCAGAATGGCGTGGCGATGACAGATGCAGGCAGGGACGGTACATTTTTACAAAAATACAACTTTTACTGAACGTTTGCATAATAAACGGTAATTACTCCCCATAGGAGGTTTCATTAGTTTTTTTTTTAACATTGCATAATAAACTGGTAGCATGAACTCTTTCTTAAAGCGACAGTACTTTCTACGTAGCCAGGGATTTAACCTTATGCAATTTTTGGGGTCGTAGTCCACATGTTAGCTCGGTACACATTTTGCTGCTTGCTCTCACTTCTTTTGTCGTTCGTGTCTGTAGCACTTCTTCTGCGTCGCCAAAATGCATCGCCAATGCGGTGTCTGGAAATGTGGGAAGGGAGACTCCCTCTCCTCCTGCGTGCTGTGGGGCGCTTTACCCGAGGAGTCGAAGCAGTCCATCTTCGGCCCTCATGATGTCAGGGTGAGTTTGGTGGTTGCTGTTTCTAGTGCTGTTCTCCAGTATGGGGATGGTGCTGCTTTGTTTTGTTGCCTGTCTCTGGAGCTGCGTCTAACCACTGTAGATGTGTTTGCCTCCTCTGCTGCACTCACTGGCCTGACCAGTTATGCAGCTATTTAACTTTTTATAGTTCACCTGCAGGTGCTAGAAATGTCTCCTTGGTGCTTGAAAGGCGGCAGGGGGCCTAGTCCTGAATTATTCCTGAACGTGCGGCTAGATCTCCTTCATCACTGGGGGAGGAATTGTGTCCTCTAAGACAGTGTTCCCCAACTCCAGTCCTCAGGGATCACCAACAGGTCATGTTTTCAGGATTTCCTCAGTATTGCACAGGTGATGTAATTATTGTCGGCGCCTCAGACATTGCTACAGGTGTTCTTACTATAGGATATCCTGAAACATGACCTGTTGGTGGTCCCTGAGGACTGGAGTTGGGGACCCCGTCTCTAAAAGGCTTCAGCAATATGGCACCAGTCGGTGCACTCTCCCACTCTGCCACCCTTTGCCAGTGGAGGGAAGCCCATCGCTTTGGCCAGTGGAGGGAAAGCCTCTGAAGCAGTTCTACAGGTGCTGTCAGGGTGCCGCTGGTGAGCACCAGTTCTTTCTTCCTTGCTGCTACCCCTCCTGGTCAGGTACCGGACTGAAGGGGATGGGGCCCGAACTTGCAGCCAGCGGCCGCTCTAACAGGGAGGCTGCATGCTTCTCTATTCTGTAAGGAGGAACACTATAGCGTCACCCCCTTATATTATTTTTGAAGAAGTGGATCCTCTAAGCCACAATCTCTTAGCTGTGGCTAGAATGGGATGTGGAGTCTAAGAATTCACCCTGTTCTTCTCCCTAAATCCTACAAGGAAGTATGAACTTTCTTGGTCCGATTCCCAGGTTACAGTTCCCAGAATAGTCACTGATTGGTGTTAAAACATAAAAAGATAATCAGGGAGGCGCTTCAACCAGTTTAACTGGGGGGTGACGCTAGGTGGTCAGAACGAGTGAAATGAGATAAAGTAAATAAAATAAAATGGGACTTACCTGGTGTATGGTGGAAACCCCTGTGGAGAGGAGTCCCACCACCACCTCCTAGTCCAAGTTTGCTTGTCAGACCTCTAAAGGGTCTTACTCCTCTGGTGTCGACCAGGTTCCTGGGTTGTTGGAGTCTGCTGCAGAGCTTCTGTGTCCAATAGTGGATTGGACCCACGATAACGTGATGAAGGTTGAAAAAAAGTTTGAAAAAATGCTCTTGCGCTGTCTCAACAAACAACCGAATGCGACAATGTAATATTGTCTAAAAGATTTATTATTGTCTAAGTTCCTATATAAGTATACATTGTTATTTTATATTTCATGTACTTGATAAAGTCGCTCTTACGCGACGAAACGCGTTGTACTCTAATAAATCTTTTAGACAATATTACATTGTCGCATTCGGTTGTTTGTTGAGACAGCGCAAGAGCATTTTTTCAAACTTTTTTTCAACCTTCATCACTGATTGGTGTTAGGGCTTTGTAAAACAAAAAATAGCAGTCAGATTACAATCTGGGGATGAGATGGAACCATTCTCGGGAGACAGGTCAGGACTCGGGGTCTGGAGTGGAACCACAAGGACAAATCCAAATGATGAGGCAGAAGCATAATCTGGCAACAAGGCCAAAGACAGCAACAGGAACAAAAGACAAGCAAAGAATAAAGCTTAATCTTCAGGCAAAGAGGTGAGGTCAGAGGAACCTCACTATAAGAACTGAGGTATGTGAGCAACATGCTATACATTTTTTTGAGCAATATATTTCCTGATTTTTGACCTGTAGTGAAGGGTGAATAAGAGGTACCGAATGGATGTTTTAACCAGAAATCAAAGATATAAAAAGATGGTCTATAAATGCTACACACTACTGTATATAAACTCATTGTATGGCTGTCATGCAGGTAGTGTTAGTTATAGGGGTAGACTAGTTGCATAATTTAAGATAAGAAAAGTAGTGGAGCTCCTTCACCTATAGAATTGATTTACCTTTCAAGACATAGGGTGAGATGCTGCCTGTCCACCAATGCCAACCAGATATAGGTTTTTCCTGCACACGAATGGACATCAATTGCAATTTTCCGCTAGTGGAGGAAAAATCGCAGCTTGCTCTATTTCAATGCAGATTCTGCACGGACAGCTTCCATTGAAGTCAATGGTAGCTGTCCAACCCACAGTTCTCCTGCAATGACATTGCAGAAAGATCACAGATTCCATGTTATGGCCTAGTGACAACTTGGGAAAAGCAGGGATTTAAAAAAGAAAACTAATGCGCATGTCTGACAGCTCGCCGCACGGACTATCCGCAATACAGAAAAAAGAAGAGGATGTCAGGTATGTCCCAATGCTGGCTGGGCGCAGAGTCGGATTCCACTGCAGGCTCCCGCATTCGGAATCTGACCCAGTCGTGTGTGGCCGGCCTAAGGCTCAGGGATCGAACCAGGGACCTCCTGTACTCCAGTCAGTAGCTCTCACTACCGAGCCATCCCCTCTTTGGACAACTTCATCTGCAAGACTCTAGCCTTGTTCTATTTTCCTGCTAATCTAGTCCCTGCGTCCTGGAACTGACCCTGCCTCTGTTTCCTGATTAGGTTTATTACAAAAACCTGACCCTGCGACTACACCAGCACATGATTATTGTGCTCCACTGCCTTCATCTCCTAACTTTCTCCTCTCCTGCAAACTGTGACCACCTGCTGATGACTCCTGGCTCTCCTCCTACCTGTGCTTTCTGTCTCTGCAGCATCCGAGGAGCGGGCCTACAGCCGAGGAGACAGTGGGGTAGAGAAAGGCCTTGCCATGGGGCTCTACCATCTTCTCCCCTGGGGGTAGCTTGGGACCCGTACACATTACTGCTGAGGGAGATCACAGAGGTTTTAACCGGGGGCTACCTTAAGTCCGATTGTCACTTGTGACACCCCTATTCTGTCCTCTGCGATGGATCTTCCAGATGAAATAAAGTAGTCCACACCCAGGGCAACTTTCTAAACAAGAACTGAAAAGGGTTGGTTCTGTCTGTTTACAATAAACTTCTCAACGTAATTCCAACCAGTCTTGGTACAAATACAACAAACCAGAGTGGTTCAACAGGGAGGATTCTCGGGGTACTCGGATAATCCACAATCCCAGTTATTTGTGTGATCCCGCACCCGGCAACTCTCTCTACTAGTCAACACTCACTCTAGTTGTCCTGTCCTCGCTGTAAAGCGGCTTGTCCTACTCCCAGTGTTCAGTAGCAGCACCGAGGTCACCTGGGTAGAATGAGCACAGGCCAAGCATAAGGAAGTCACTCGGCTTCCTCCATTGCCTCCACACACAGACCGTGGTGTCCGTGTGGCTCACTCACTTGACTGACTTCACTGACTCACTGTCAGACCTCACTTTTCTCTTTTGACTGACAGACTTCCACTCCTCTCCTTGCATGCTTGCAAACACATATACACAGCACGATAACGTGACTCACAAAACTATACATTTTCCAGACAAGACTAGACATACCAGACATTAACCCATTCAGTCCTGCAAACGTGTAATACAAATAAATCTTACGCATGCCACAAAAATAAGACGCTGACAAGAAATTGACCCAATACAGACATATAACATTTACGGAGAAGCCCTCAATAACTCTGGGCCACTACAACTCATTCATTTGTACTGCAACTGAGACTTCCTGATAACGCCTCCTGGCTTCCATCTGACTACGCTTTCCGTCTCATCCATTTGTAGTGCAAATGTGACTACCTGCTGAAAACCCGCTGCTTTCTTCTGACTACTTTCCCGTCCTGCATGGCTACTACACCCGTGGCTCCTATCCAGCGCTGGTAATACGTTAAATTAAGCCAGTTACACATCTACCTGTACACACAGGGAGATTTACAGTAGAGCAGCAAGCATTCCTATGCTCGTATAAATGAGCCAATCAGCTGATGAACGAGCGTTTGCTTGTTCGTCAGCTGATCATTTGTCCAATTACATGGCCCGATTGTCAGGCGATTGTGGTCATAAATTAGCGAATAAGAGGCTTCAGAAAAGAAGAGAGCAGGGCTGAAAACCATTATCAGTCCAGCACACTGATAGATCTCCTACTGATACTTATAGACTGCATTTTCTGTATACAGTGATATGTAGAAGCTGCAGAAGACAAATGGTGCAACATTTTTAACTTAATCCTATTGCAAAAAGGATTGTCGGACCAAAATATATACCTTTAAAATAATTGCCCCCTCTAAGGTGCCCATAGTCTTTAAAGATAAAAATAAAGCATCATATGTGGACAATGTTACCATTTTCTGCCTATATCTTATACTTGGCAGCCTTGAGACAACATTACAGAATTTTTAGCCAGGCAGAGGCTTACAGATCCATCAATACATCTATTTACACGGTCATGTAGAATAATAATATGCGCCGTATCCTAATATTTTTAACTGAATTCTTATGAATTCTTAATGAAGGCTGCAGGTTTAATCCTCCACCTTGTTCTCTTTATATTTTACTGTGTAACACATATCATTGATTTCTCAAGTACTAAAATATTCAGACCCACAGCCAAGTACTGAAGAAAGAGAAACATTACAAGGTTATTTTGAACTTTTTTACAGCTTCTCGGCTTTTGCAGGGATAGTAGGGAAGAGGTTCCTACACAGTAAGTTTATCGCACTTGATTGGAAGTCACCGTGAGCACTAAAACTGTGTCTATTTATTGAATACATCAGGGCCTTTCATCTTTTACATTTTTGCTGCTATCTTTCTTCTTCACTACCTTGTCGAACCTACAGTTGTGGATTGTCTTCTAATGATACAGTAGGGAGCTGCCTGAAAATCCCATCCCCAATGCTTTCCTGCTGTCCATCAACTGGCACAGGATATTTTAATATAGTGCCATAGGCAGAATACAGGCTGCCATATTCGCAAGGTGAATTCACAGGTAACAGCAGGGAATGCGTTTTTCTTATTGTTACTCTATTCTCATGCTAAAAAAAATCTATTCTCGTAGTAAGTTCTCCAACATAAAGCAAAGTTTGACTTAAAAGGGTTATCTAGGAATTGGCCACCAAGATACACTGTGGTCGGAGTGGAAGCGCTGCTCCGATCCCTGTGTAGTGGCTAGCGGTTATAATTGCGAGCATAGCTCTCATTCAAATCAATGGCACCCCAGCCTACATTGGGGTTGGAGCAGAGGTGTATCCTGGTAGCCGCTGCCTGGATACCCCCCTTTAAGTGAATCTGGTGCTACAGTTATGACATCATCCTGTAGACTCCACCAGCATATATCAGGGCTCCACAACCATTCCTACCCTGGGTCAAAGAGCTCACCATTGGCCAAAGTCCATGCCAAAATAAAAATGTATCACAAATTTGAATAGTGGTTCCTGCCTTGTTTAGATGCATTTAGGTACTAAGTTTCACCAAATTTAGGCCGGCTTCACACATGAGGAGCATTGCATTTTTGCACTCGCCTGTGCGTATTTTACTGTATTTTTTACGTGCGCATACCCTACACATGGCGCTTTTTTACAGCTTAATTGAAGCTCTTGTGCTATTAAAAACTGCATCAAAAGATTGCATGAGTTTTTTTGAAACTCGCAGGTATTGTTGAAGGCTGCATGTGTTTTTTCAATATATTGGGCTGTAACTCCAGAAGAACCACAATTAAAGTCTGCAACAAAATGTTTGAATGCAGCCTTTGGCCTCTTTCCCCTGAGCGTCATTTTGATGCAGAGTGGGCACATCAAAAAATCGCGTCTAAAAGAACCTATGGTTTCCTCAGATGAATGGCTGCTCTCAGATGAATGATTTTTTGACGCAATGAGAGAAATCATGCATCAAAAGATCTGGCCGGTGAAGGGGGTGGCGGGAGGGGGAGCAGCATACTCGCGAACACTAGCCACGGCGAGCTCATGGCTGCTATCTGTTCACATGATTTAATGCTCTTATAGCCTCAATGTTGTAGTGCAGCTATCTAAGCATCAGGCCGCTATCACTCGAGCGATTTTCTTACACGATTTTGTCGCAATACAACAAGTCGCATGATTGTGGAGCCCATGCTTTCCTATAGGTTCTTCCACAAGAGCGATGTTTTGTAGCCTGCGTCATTGCGAGACTGCTAAATTGTGGCATGTCTATACAGCCGCAATTTGTGATATTTTGTAGCCCATCTTTCCCTATGGACCCTTCCTTTGTGTTGCACCGCACTGCGCGAAAACGCGTTTTTTGTGCCGTGCGATTCAACTTTGACAGTAGGAAATCCAATTGTCAAAGCCTTAGTTGCATACATGACCTAAGAAGTGCTGCCAGCTCTGCCGAGTCTTCTCCCCAGTCCCTGGCAGTTGTCTTCAGACGGGAATTTTCCATTCCCTGACCAGAAGACATGCCTGAAGACAACTGACCAGGGAGAAGACACAGCGGAGCCGGACAGCGCTTCGTAGGTGATGTATGTGGTTTTTCATTTAATTCTATGCAGCTATGGCTTATTTTCGAGGTAGAGCTTATTTTTCAACCCCCCCCCCCCAAAAAAAATAAAATCCTTGCACGTGGTGTTACAAAGTCACAGACCTATTTTAGCAGTACATTCGACTTTGTAGTGACACAAAAGCGTGATATTGCTGCAAGAAAATGCATTGATATCACCCGGACCACCGATGCGATATCACTGAGATTTTCTTGCGGTGATATGTGTGAAAGCAGTCTTTTAAACTTATGTTCATGTGAAAGGGCCCAAAGAAGGACAGACAAAGAGAAGTGGCCAGCTTTTGTATGAACAAGGAAAATGCTGGCAGTCAATTCGGAGTGATTTGCACCAACTGACTAGAAGGGAGATTTAACGGCCTCTGTCATCACATCTGAGCCCATAAACTATGCAAGTGACTGCAATGGTCAGGTGCCATACTCAGGGCCAGTTTTAGAGAGAGTGTGGCCATGCACAAAATTACAAATAGGGCCCAAATACTGAAATACTGCATTAGGGCTTCAACAGATGGGGATGTTTTAGTCTCGTTATACAGCCGTAAAATCAGGGCCACATAATTGGACACTATCGGGGTTCTTGCGCATTAATACTACGTGTGAGAAAGATAGAACAGAAAAAAAAAACAGTTTATGCGCTAATACGTTCCATAGCAGCCATTGTATTAGCGCATGCGCCCATGTGTTCAAGCACTTAGCAACACAATCACATTCAGAAAATTCAGGAGGCGCTTTGCAGGGTGCTGCACCTTTACCTTCATATTAAATGGAAAATAATTAGTATATATTAAACTTCTTCACACTTGTACGCGTCTCGTGACGCTGGAAAGGTGAAGTGCTCCCCATACACAGAAGACAATTGAAGACAATTTGGATTTTAAGGGTTATTCAATGTAAACATTTCATGGCCACTGAGGGCCCTTATAGACAGCACGGTTGTTGTTTGCACCAGCGATCGAGTTGATGACATCATCACCAGCTCATTCGCTCCCGTGTGGCCTCGTTAGACAGGCAGATACATCATTGACTTGTTCAACAACAGTTGTTCGCTTTGTATTCAGTATTCACATTCGCTACATGAAACATTAAGCGGGGTGTGTTTAAACAGAACAACAGGTGAACGAGCCAATGATGATTTTTAGTCCTGCAGAAACTGAACAACGTACGAGAAGTGACTGATTTTCGTTCGTCGTTCGATCATTGCCTCACATTTAGACTGAATGATTCTAATCATTATCGTTCTAAAAATTGCTCAAATGAACAAAAGTGAACGATAATTATCCTTGCTCTCCTAGCTGATGGATCTTGCAGTTGTGACCCCTATTGCTACAACACTGCTCGGGGAGTCTTGACAAGTCCAGCCACTGCCTCAGATTGCTTGGGGGGCCCCTTTTGGATGGAGACCCTTTGGCGATTACCCAGTTGCCCCCACCCAATTCTGACCCTGGTCATACTCCTGGCATCACAATTCAGCAATGGCTCGATGAGTACAACACATGACTGCCTCCTGATTAGTCAAAGTCTTTCCCAGCAGTGCGAAACATCATTGTTACTGACCTGTAGACGGATTGGCGGGGGACCGCTGGAGCTTCAGCCATGCATCGCTGGCTAAGGAAGAGATGAGTAGAGTTTCTATACATTCACAGATGGTTTTAAATTTTTTTACTTCTAAGATAACCTTTTAAAGGGTTTTATATAGAGATGAGCGAACGTACTCGTCCGAGCTTGATACTCGTTCGAGTATTAGCGTGTTCGAGATGCTCATTATTCGAAACGAGCACCACGCGATGTTCGAGTTACTTTTACTTTCATCTCTGAGACGTTAGCGCGCTTTTCTGGCCAATAGAAAGACAGGGAAGGCATTACAACTTCCCCCTGCGACGTTCAAGCCCTATACCACCCCCCTGCAGTGAGTGGCTGGCGAGATCAGGTGTCACCCGTGTATATAAATCGGCCCCTCCCGCGGCTCGCCACAGATGCGTTCTGACATAGTTCAGGGAAAGTGCTGCTGGTGCCGGAGCTGCTATAGGGAGAGCGTTAGGAGTTATTTTAGGCTTCAAGAACCCCAACGGTCCTTCTTAGGGCCACATCTAACCGTGTGCAGTACTGTGGAGGCTGCTTTTTGCAGTGTTGCACTTTTTTTTTTTTGTATATCGGCCGTGCAGAGCATTGCGTCCTGCAGTAATTTTACATTGTCCAGGGCCAGTAGTGGTGAGGCAGGGACAGAAGACATATTTAGTGTATATAGGCAGTGGGCCTTTCCAAAAACATTTAGGAAAGAAAATCTATTTGGGCTGCCTGTGACCGTCCTCAGTGTACTGGGTCTCTGCTGGGGGTAGTTGTCCTAATTCATATGCAGCCAGCTAAGTGTTACAGCAGGCTTGCGCAAAATTCTTTCCTGCCTCTGTGTTGCCTGTTACATCACCGCTGTATTCCTGTCCACAGTGAAACAGTCTGCAGTAATTTTACATTGTCCAGGGCCAGTAGTGGTGAGGCAGGGATAGAAGACATATTTAGTGTATATAGGCAGTGGGCCTTTCCAAAAACATTTGGGAAAAAAAATCTATTTGGGCTGCCTGTGACCGTCCTCAGTGTACTGGGTCTCTGCTGGGGGTAGTTGTCCTAATTCATACGCAGCCAGCTAAGTGTTACAGCAGGCTTGCGCAAAATTCTTTCCTGCCTCTGTGTTGCCTGTTACATCACCGCTGTATTCCTGTCCACAGTGAAAAAGTCTGCAGTAATTTTACATTGTCCAGGACCAGTAGTGGTGAGGCAGGGACAGAAGACATATTTAGTGTATATAGGCAGTGGGCCTTTCCAAAAACATTTGGGAAAAAAAGCTATTTGGGCTGCCTGTGACCGTCCTCAGTGTACTGGGTCTGTGCTGGGGGTAGTTGTCCTAATTCATACGCAGCCAGCTAAGTGTTACAGCAGGCTTGCGCAAAATTTTTTCCTGCCTCTGCTGTGCGTTCCGTAAGCGAAGTCAGCCTCCAACCACAGGCCAATAAGCGGCACATTTAATTACAGCATTCTGTTTCTGCACTACTGGTAATGCAGCATGCTGAGGGGTAGGGGGCACAGGCCGAGCCAGTGCGGTGGCCAGGGGTAGAGGCAGGGCCAGACCGAATAATCCACCAACTGTTTCACAAAGCGACCCCTCGCGCCATGCCACCCTGCAGAGGCCAAGGTGCTCTAAGGTGTGGCAGTTTTTCACAGAGACGCCTGACGACCGACGAACAGTGGTGTGCAACCTTTGTCGTGCCAAGATCAGCTGGGGAGCCACCACCACCAGCATGTGCAGGCATATGATGGCCAAGCACCCCACAAGGTGGGACGAAGGCCGTTCACCGCCTCCGGTTTGCACCACTGCCTCTCCCCCTGTGCCCCAACCTGACACTGAGATCCAACCCCCCTCTGAGGACACAGGCACGAGTGCCTACCGGCCTGCACCCACACCCTCACCTCTGCTGTCCTCGGCCCTATCCAGCAATGTCTCTCAGCGCAGCGTCCAGACGTCGCTAGCGCAACTGTTTGAGCGCAAGCGCAAGTACGCCGCCACGCACCCGCACGCTCAAGCGTTAAACGTGCACATAGCCAAATTGATCAGCCTGGAGATGCTGCCGTATAGGCTTGTGGAAACTGAGGCTTTCAAAAGCATGATGGCGGCGGCGGCCCCGCGCTACTCAGTTCCCAGTCACCACTACTTTTCCCGATGTGCCATCCCAGCCCTGCACGACCACGTCTCCAGCAACATTGTACGCGCCCTCACCAACGCGGTTACTGCCAAGATCCACTTAACAACGGACACGTGGACAAGCACAGGCGGGAAGGGCCACTATATCTCCCTGACGGCACATTGGGTGAATTTAGTGGAGGCTGGGACCGAGTCAGAGCCTGGGACCGCTCACGTCCTACCCACCCCCAGAATTGCAGGCCCCAGCTCGGTGCTGGTATCTGTGGCGGTGTATGCTTCCTCCACTAAACCACCCTCCTCCTCCTCCTCCTACGCAACCTCTGTCTCGCAATCAAGATGTGTCACGTCGCCAGCAGTCGGTGTCGCGCGGCGTGGCAGCACAGTGGTGGGCAAGCGTCAGCAGGCCGTGCTGAAACTACTCAGCTTAGGAGAGAAGAGGCACACGGCCTACGAACTGCTGCAGGGTCTGACAGAGCAGACCGACCGCTGGCTTTCGCCGCTGAGCCTCCAACCGGGCATGGTCGTGTGTGACAATGGCCGTAACCTGGTGGCGGCTCTGCAGCTCGGCAGCCTCACGCACGTGCCATGCCTGGCCCATGTCTTAAATTTGGTGGTTCAGCGCTTTCTGAAAAGCTACCCACACTTGTCATACCTGCTCGGAAAGGTGCGCCGGGTCAGCGCACATTTCCGCAAGTCCAAGACGGACGCTGCCACCCTGCGGACCCTGCAACATCGGTTTAATCTGCCAGTGCACCGACTGCTGTGCGACGTGCTCACAAGGTGGAACTCTACGCTCCACATGTTGGCCAGACTCTATGAGCAGCGTAGAGCTATAGTGGAATACCAACTCCAACATGGGCGGCGTAGTGGGAGTCAGCCTCCTCAATTCTTTACAGAAGAGTGATCCTGGTTGGCAGCCATCTGCCAGGTCCTTGGAAACTTTGAGGAGTCTACCCAGATGGTGAGCGGGGATGCTGCAATCATTAGCGTCACCATTCCTCTGCTATGCCTCTTGAGAAGTTCCCTGCAAGGCATAAAGGCAGACGCTTTGCGCTTGGAAATGGAGGTGGGGGAAGACAGTATGTCGCTGGATAGTCAGAGCACCCTCATGTCTATATCTCAGCGCGTTGAGGAGGAGGGGGAGGAGCATGAGGAGGAGGGGGAAGAGACAGCTTGGCCCACTGCTGAGGGTACCCATGCTGCTTGCCTGTCATCCTTTCAGCGTGTATGGCCGGAGTAGGAGGAGGATCCTGAAAGTGATCTTCCTAGTGAGGACAGCCATGTGTTGCGTACAGGTATCCTGGCACACATGGCTGACTTCATGTTAGGATGCCTTTCTCGAGACCCTCACGTTACACGCATTCTGGCCACTACGGATTACTGGGTGTACACACTGCTCGACCCACAGTATAAGGAGAACCTTTCCACTCTCATACCCGAAGAGGAAAGGGGTTCGAGAGTGATGCTATACCACAGGACCCTGGCGGACAAACTGATGGTAACATTCCCATCCGACAGCGCTAGTGGCAGAAGGTGCAGTTCCGAGGGCCAGGTAGCAGGGGAGGCGCAGAGATCAGGCAGCATGTACAGTGCAGACAGGGGAACATTCTCCAAGGCCTTTGCCAGCTTTATGGCTCCCCAGCAAGACTGTGTCACTGCTCCCCAGTCAAGGCTGAGTTGGCGGGAGCACTGTAAAAGGATGGTGAGGGAGTACGTAGCTGATCGCACGACAGTCCTCGGTGACGCCTCTGCCCCCTACAACTACTGGGTGTCGAAGCTGGACACGTGGCCTGAACTCGCGCTGTATGCCCTGGAGGTGTTTGCTTGTCCTGCGGCTAGCGTCTTGTCAGAGAGGGTGTTTAGTGCGGCTGGGGGAATCATCACGGATAAGCGTACCCGCCTGTCAACCGACAGTGCCGACGGGCTTACACTCATCAAGATGAACAAAGCCTGGATTTCCCCAGACTTCTCTTCTCCACCAGCGGACAGCAGCGATACCTAAGCAATACGTAGGCTGCACCCGCGGATGGGCTGTGTTGGTATTAGGCCTAACTTGCGTGTGTGAGTGCGTGATAAGTGCGGTGTTTTCACGCCGTATAGCCTATCTTGGTGTTTTATTTTTTGAGTGCTTGTGTCGTACGCAACGTGTGAGCCGCACATTGACAGTCTATTGGATATTAGTACTGCGTATTACGCATGCAAAAACTACAGCATAATACGCAGTGAACATCCGCTTCTACGTATGAGTGAGTCCTTGCAGCTAAACCGTGCGACCTTTAAGATATAATTTTCTAATCTAATTCTCACTTTCTTTCACTTTATATTAACCCTTTGCAATCCAATTTTGGATTCAGGGTTTTCTCGGGGGTTCTCTCTTTCTGTCATTACACAATGGCGCCATCTGCTGGCTAGAGCCAATACTGCAGTATGGGACATGCTGGAGAGGCCCCCGACAACAGAGCGGCCAGTAATATACAGTAAGAATACCCTGACGGATGTCTTCCGACATTGGAGCTGTACAGTCTTCAATCAGATGTCAGAAAGTGGATTGGAAAGGGTTAAAGGATAATGAAGAACGCCAACAGCTGATTGTTGCTTATAAATATAATTTATTACCTTATTAAAAATTTTTCTTACACTTTGTACATGTCAGATTGACAGAATAAATGCAGGCATTTACAAACAGTGGAAAAGAAAACAGGCTAAAGTTAGGGAGGAACCGGGGAAAGTATGAGGCACACCTAGAGAGTAAACTACATCTCACTGTACAGGAATACAAAGAATGCAATGGATAGCACTTCTTTCTTAGTACATCTTTAGAAAAAGGAATTGCATAGTAAATACAGCTGGAGGGAAATAAAAGACAAAAACTAAATCGGTTTCTATATCTCTATAGCCAAAAAAGTAAGTAACACTTTTGCAGTAATACTGCTGTAGTAAAAATACTTGAGAGAACGAAATCCTCAGCTTCAAGGAGTCCATTGGGTTTGTCTCAGCCATTGCAACTCACACGCCACCCAGCTCTCATAATAGGTCACCAAACTCATCATTTACGCTAAATCCATGAAAATTTGGAACAATTGTGGCCAATGCTTGAGTAAAAGTAAGGCTTACAGACACAATGTATATGAATGTGCGCTCAGTTTCTGGTCAAAGTGAGAGATATTACCGACATTACCGAGAGATATTATTGTCTACTACCGACTGGTTGGGGTCCGTTTACACCAAGCAATATACTGCTTGAGCGAGCGAACAATATCAGAGTTCACCCAGGAAACCTGTTCGTACAGGCAGATACATCGTTGGCTCGTTCAAGCGAGAAATCGTTACGTTGTCCTCATTTGTTGTATAAGTGACGGAGAATGACTGACCCATCGGTATGTAAACCGAAAGATTAGCGAACGAGCCAACGGTGGTTTTATGCTGCATAAGATGAGCGATGAATGAAAAGCGAACTATTTATCTTTTCAATCGTTAGCTGCGTTTGCACTGACCATTTTTTTCTTTTTTTGCTTATTTTTGCTCGTTGCAGCTTCATATTGAAATATATAGTTCACGGGGTAATATGAAATGTACATGGAAAATACCAGCGCTGATCTAAAGTTATATATTTTTTAAGTAATAATTAGTATTTTTTTTTAGTTTTGTTTAATTGTGTCCTAAACAGTAGAAAACAAACATTAGGCGTCAATATAGTCTGCAATACTTAGCAGTCCAACCATAAGATATAACTGGAAGCTCTCTGCCCAGTTTTCTCATACATGTTGTGGTTCGAACAGAACAATGAGGAAAATTGGCTTCTACATCATTGTTGTTTTTTTTGCCTTTTTCTGGATCAACATTGGGGGGTAATAGACTGAACTGGATGGACATGTGTCTTTTTTCAGCTTTACATAGTATGCACATACAATTGGTTGGTAAAGTTTAGCCTAGTCATTGCTCTATATTTTAGTGGCCCAATGATGAAATACATATATATCAATCAATGTTACAAGTTTTGATATGGCCCAGAGATCACACACCAAGGAAGGCGGTATTAGGGCATTGCTTCCTTAGTTCATTGGTCAGCATTCATGCTTTTCAAGAGGATCTAAGAGGTTTAGTCCACATGCCTACATTGATCCACACTTAGGGTCATTTTAGACAAGCCGATTGTCGGTTGAACGAGCGAATGAGCCCGTACAGCCTGATTAGACGGGCAAATGTATTGTTGGCTCGGTCAAATGAGAATCGTTCAGTCTCTGTATAAGCGAAGACAAGGACTGAACAAGCTCTGTTTAAATCGAACGATCAGTGTATGAGCCAACGATGGATTTTATGCCTACAGAAAATGAACGATGAACAAAGAGTGAACGATCCTCGTTTGTTGTCCAGTCGTTGGCTCGCATTCAGACCGAACGATTATTGTCCACTTTTGCTTGTTTGAACTGTTACGTCTAAAAGCACCCTCACTCATTATTACATTGAATGTTTCACAGGTCTCATAGATCTTGTGTTGGCATTACTATTTTGCGGAAGGGTCTGTAGAACCGTAGCACTGGATTTGCTTACTGTATATTGTATCTCTGTACGCTTCTGACTTTACAGGAAGGTTTTTTGTTACAGGTTGCATAAGAACTTATAAAGTAAAATGTGGCATATTATACTGCACTCCATATTACAGCGATATGCGCCCCTAAGAGCACACAGACCTGTAGGGACTCTAGGTGGCGCTCTACCATGTACATCACCCTATAGGCTGATTGTTTAAAAATGACCAAGGATTTTTTCCCTTTTTCAGTCTCATATGGGTCTTCCATTTCTTGTCACTTTATGACAGCATTATAGGGAATTTTGACATTGAATAGGTGGTTGACGTTTTGGAATTTCCATAGGATTTGTAGACAACATGGTTAGCAATTTTTAGGGTTGCAACCTCTGCAGACATGTAACCATTGCCCAGTCCTAGCCGTCCACTCTATATAAGAACCAGTCAGCCATCATTTGACCTAAATGTAGCGATAAAGCAGAGGGATACTAGAAGGATTGAATAGTACTGGCCTCTTTAAGCATGATTAATGTACATGGACGGTATAGACATTTTGGATGCTAGTTATTCCATCAGTCTTACAATACGATATGTTCACAAAACGTCAAAATAAATAAGGACTTTCTCTATTTTGTGATATACGGAGGTCATCTATATATCCGGGTTATAATAAAGGTACATTCACTCTTGACTTTTAACAAATGGCTAAAACAAAAAACTTTCCTAACTTTTCACCTGTGTATGTGGCACTTCTTATAATCTTATACACGGATTTCCTTAATTGGTCATCGGATAAGCCCATATTAGAAGATGCTAATTACACCCAATGACATGTTCATTTCATATTGCATTACCATGAATTGTACTGGAGAAAATTGGACCGTTATACTTTATAATAAGCTTCCAATGTGCAGTCATAGATGTTCAGCTGTTGAGATGGGTTCATATAGACATATTTACAGTACAGAGATGATACGGTGCCATGCAGAATTGGATTTCTTAGCATCGATTTTGCTCCATCAGTGTATGGACCTCTAACTAGGCCCATTCACACAGATGTACTACGTATATGAATATGGATTAATTGAATTAACTTGGTGTATTCAGATGTGTGTTGTTTAATGTGTGTATTTCATGTGGAATAAAATTAAAATGTAATATTTTAGGGCTCCTTCACACGGACATATTTGCGGACACAAAATTTACATGCGCCATAGGCAGAGAACAGAACCCATTGATATCAATGGATTTGTACACACTTTCCTTAATTTGCACGTGCATTTCTCATTTGCACAAAAATTAGGTCCTGCACACCAAAGTGGCCATAGAAGTATATGGGAGGTGCGCAATGCAAACAAAAATGCGCCATATGCTGCACAATGCCGTAAAAGGAAGTACAGATCTGGAGCTTATTAGGCTAAATAACCATGCAAATCAGGGCATGGGTGCATTCCGCACGCATATGAACATGTCCTGCGTGCGAAAAAAGTACAGACACGTGTACAACTCAATCTTGTTCATAGCACAAATATGTGGTGCTGAAGGGTGCACATTTGCGCATACACTCATCTGAAGGAGCCAATAGTCTGCATCACGGAGCAAATTCACTTTAAAGAATTCTATGGGAGTGTAAAAAAGATGCAGCGAGAATGGATGTTACATGCAGATTCATTGCACTTTTTTACACCTGTTGGCGGGAGACAGTGGAAAAAAGTGACATAAATCGGGTCTTCTTGAATTTTTTTCCCGTGTTTCAAAAACACAGTGAATACGGATACAACACGGACGTAAAAAACGCACATTTGCACCAAAAAAGCACAAAATGCACATATAGATACAATGAAAATGGTGGATTTTTCATGGACCAAATTCGCATCCGCCTGCGTGAATGAAGCCTTAAAGATATAGTCTGTTATACTGATATTAGCCATAGGATCCCTAGGTTGCCTTGAAGCGAAGCTCGTGCTATCGGTATTCTACAGCAGATACATGCAGACTCTTTGGCAAGGAAATATACTTGTGATCATGATACATTTGTTGTATTCCGCCAGGCGTACTATTGATTGCACTGCATGTAATACGTGAGATGGACAACCCAGCCACATCTAATGTCTCCGGCAGCAAAATCATTGCAAGGATCTCTACAAATACTCCGTCTCCTTCCACCGAACGGCTAGATCTAAGCATTGCAGCCACTTAATAAATCTCAGCTGTACTTTTGAAATGACTCCAAAGTAAGTCTTGTGTTTCCCAGAGTGAATGTACCTTTAATGAGTATATTAACTTAATAAGCCCAAATTGGAAAGGCAAGATAATACCTTGATTCTATTACTGTATCCTGTCACAAAGCATCGATCGCTCCTTAATTTTATGAACTCAGACAGAATCTCTGGTAATTAGTTAACTAGCCTGTTAGACGTGTAATGAGTCGCTGTACGTACAGAAGCCTTTCACTGGAACGCTATGTTAAGACGTCAAGGTGGTAGCAAGAAATACCTGAAAACAAGGTAGATAATTACAGCCTTTTTTCATCGACCTGTATATTTCCACATAACATCATTGTCATAATGAACGCAGAATGCAATTAAAGGCATTCACTAACGAGAGTGCCAATAGAAAACAGGGTGCAATACATCCCAGGTAGCAAATAAAGATGGCCACATACTATACAAGTACAATAGTCACATCTTCCAGCAGATGACATTGTATTGGAATAGCACAAGTATGATATAGCACACACTTAAATAGTAGACTGGAGTAATAAATTAAAGCAAAAAATGCAAAAATAAGAAGATACACAAAATAAATGAAAAATATATGTAGATTGGCCCCACATGCCTGCTTAAAGGTATTTTTATACATTTTTCCTTTTTTTATTAGCAAATGGATTTATAAAGGCAAGCAACATGTAATAGCGTTCCCAATGCAATAAGTTCTAATAAAATAACATATTTGGCATAATGTGTAACATAATATCAACTCTGAAGCCAGAAAAAAAGTTGTGACAGGCAGATTTCTTCTCACACATTCTGGATAAAAATGTCTATATGGAATGATAAAAAAGAGTATAATGGCAAGCTATCACCACTAGAGGGCATCCTAAATATAGAATTTCCATGGAAAGTATACAATCTGAAGAGGGTTCCAGTTTGGTCATAGCAATATGCGTGTAATCCAGCACTGTACAAACTGGCTTGTGTAATATCCTGCGGAGCAATGCAATGTTACTTTGCCTTGCGGCAACCCTTGTTGGCTATGATGAACGCATCCTGGTCAGCGGCTTCACACATGCAAAGCAGAAGAGGAGTTCAGGGCGACCTCTATCAACTCTAACTCAGTGCATAGCTACTGAACATCTTAAAGGGAATTTGTCGGCTCGAACATGCTGTCCGAACTGCATGATGTTATAGAGCAGGAGGAGCTGAGCAGATGGATATATAGTTTTATGGGGATAGATTTAGCATAAATTGTAATATATTCATTTATATCTCTGCACATCGTGAGCTGAACAGTCCAATGGGTGGAGCTATCGGTGACTGACAGCTGTGTATGACTGTACATACAGAGGTAGCTGTCAATCACTGATAGCTCCGCCCCACTGGACTGTTCAGCTCAGAATGTGCAGAGATATAAAGGAATAAAATACAAGTCATACTGAATATTTCCACATAAAACTATATATCAGTCTGCTCAGCTCTTCCTGCTCTATAACATCAATCCTGCAGTTTGGGCAGGATGTTCCAGCTGACAGAATCCCGTTAACACTATAGAAATTTGCATTAAAATTTTAGTTGGTCGGTTATAACATAGGAGTTGGCCAGCATCACCTCCTCGTTAGAATATTATGGTGTGATGTCCATATTTCTGGGGAAGGATGACTAAATACAAAGTGGCACTCATGAATGAGGACAAGTGATACACGTAATACTTTACTTCCATAGTCTCCCATAACACTAGCCACCCCTGCGAATAAATATTGGTGGTGAACGATTGCGTTCTTCAGCTCTGCACGGTCTGTCTGATGTGGATATTTGGGAGAACTTTACAACAGATCAATGGTAAAGGTCATTGATTATAAATGATAGAATCGCGGTAAATTGCGAATCGCGGTAAATTGCGATTTTGCGCGATCGCGATTTTAACATTACAAGTCCCATAGACCCCTGCAGAAAAAAAATGCTGCGAATTTCGCAGGGAAAAAAAAACGCCAGTGGGTAGGCACCCTTACCGGAGATTTATTATATACCAATATACCATGGAGGAGTGAGCATGACTCTCCTCTTCTAAAACCTGAAATTTGCCAATCTCATTGAATGTTTGTTCTCTCTAATAAATGCTATTTGCAGGTAACATAAGTGCCCTTACGGGTCTTGTCCTTCATTTAGTGATCCTCCCACTACATTAAGGCCTGTAATCATTATATATGAAGGATGGAGCTGTGATAAGGATCTTTGATGTTGTAGTCATTTTCTTAATTGGACAACTATTCATTCCTCTGATTGATAACATTATTCCTAATTAGCTTTCTCCTTGTCTTCTAGATTACTTAGGAAAATTGTATACCTGGTGGTTGACCTAATAACTATGTATGCATAAATCAGGGGTCAAAACAGAGATCTCTCCCAGCATCTATGTATACCCAGGACTGTAACAAGGGGGCGCCCTCTACGTCTAGAGGACAGAAGGCTTCTACACCGACATAAAAGGGGGTTCTTTACTGTAAGAGCAGTGAGACTATGGAATTAAAATAGTTCATGAGGGACCTTCAGCGATACAATATTACATGTTATAATCACTGATTACTTCAGAAGGTTCGGTGATCCAGGGAATATTCTGATTGCCAGATTTGGAGTCAGGAAGGAATTTTTTTTTCACCTTAAATGAGAAAAAATTGGCTTCTACCTCATTGTTTTTTTTGCCTTCTTCTGGATCAACATTGGCAGGTAATAGGCTGAACTGGATGGACATATGTCTTTTTTTCAGCCTAACATACTATGTTACTATGTCAACTTTAGGCCCTATTCTATATTACGGTTCTGTGCTGTCCGGGGTGTAACTATAGGGGTCTCAGCAATCGCAGTTGCTCACATGCCCCCAGCCAGAAGAGGCCTTTGAGAGCCTGGCCCACAAGGTCCTGACACTGGTCAGCTTAAAACATCTTGATGCAAGCTAGCATCTGGGCCTGTGAGCAGAGATCTGAAGATACAGATGTAGAAGTGAGGTGGAGGACATATGTGTTCTGCCAATCCTTTAAATTCACTGGCAGTGCTGGAGACTACTGAGCACCTGTATTCGTCAATTTCCGGCCTTGTTATTGCAAGTCTCTGAATCATGGGGGTCCCAGTGATTAGACCCCCACCAATCATACAGTTATTCCCTGTTCTGTGTATAAGGAATAACTTTTGATTTTAGTGCAATGCCTTTAAAGGGAAGGGGGCTTATTCAAATGTCTGGCAGGGGTCCAACACTTTTGTAGTATTGACCATGTCATCTGTTCACATCTGTAGTTTGGCACACATGGACCCAAATAATATCTCCACTTGCCTGCAATTTTTATACATATAAATCTGTGGGGGGAAAATGGGACATTTTATTGCATGTCGTGTTGTGGAGTCCTTCTCCACTACAGGTATTACTTCTAGGGGCGAACATGGAGGTATCATCCTCTGGCACACTTAATACTTATGGCTCTGTAACACAATATCATAGGGGCTCTGCATGCAAGCATACAGGCTTTGAGCATGAGGCTTAATAAAGTCCATGACTAATACATCAAAACACCTAACACCCAGGATCATAAAGCATAGCCCAACATCTTTCAACAGTCAATACTTAAAGCGCTGACCAACTGGAATAATAAGTCACGGGCACAACGGGCCTGAAAGGGATAACACAGCAAACATTGTCCTGTCGATTGTATTTGACCAACACCTAATATTCCATAGTTGTCCAAACTGAAGTTTCTAGTAAGTGATGATCAACAATAAAAAGCAAACCTGTCGAGCAAATAAAATAAAACATGTTTTAGAATGACGATGAAAGCAGAAGATGACAATACCGGTAGTCCGCCGTTGGCTTCGCTTTCTAACGCTACTGTTAAGTAAAAGCATTGTTGTTAGTACTCATGGGTGTTCCTCAATGATGGCTTCCACTGTATCTCCCCTCTGATGTTAGTGACTGATTGTGATATCGCGGAATTAAAAAAAATAATCTGGTTTTGCCACCTACATTGGCACCGGCTTACCGCTAAGACTAATGGATTTCCTGCTCTTTGCTTGAATAAAAGAACTTGGGACAAATGACCAGGACAAGGGATTATCGGACACTCGGTGAAGTTATTAGTGCATCCAATCTAAATTCCACTGAAAAAAAAATTCTGTAGCTTTCCTTAAAATACCCTGGAGAAGCACACTATTGTCACTTAGATGGCTTGCACAAATTAGAAAGAGTCACGGGACAGAATCAATAACCCCTGTCCATTAGTGGATGTAAACAATGTCCATTTGAGCTGGGATTGTATAGAAAGTTTATCCATGTATCTGGATAGCAATAAATTTCGTTTCCTAGGAAACTGTAAAATCCTCTAACAAGCCACACACTGAATGAGCATCAGGCTGGTTTATAATATTTGAGATACAGCTTTGCATGTTTTTTTTTTCCTTTTCATGTCGTTAATATACAAGAAGTCCATTTTCTAGAAGTAGTAAAATTCATTGGTCAATATTCCTCTTCGATAGGTCTTCTTAATAACTTGGTAACTTTATCTATTTATTAGCTTCTTCTTTCGTCCTAGTTAAGATCAATATTTGTCTTCTCCTGTCAAAGATACCACCGTCTCGTGTCTGCCCATCTGCTCTAAGACTGCGGCCAGGGTGCTGAGGTTCCCGTCGGGGTAGTTCTGCGCTTCCCACAGATCTAGGATTACGCCAGTTGGACTAGGTTTTGTGGCAAAATAATTGAGATACCTGCACAAATAAAGAGATACAAAGATTAAATATGTTACTCTATTGAAACATTTATTTGCACCAAGTCAATTTCAGTATTAGCTATTGAGGTTATGGTTTATAAACACGGAGGGCAGAATTTAGGAAGTATACAAAAGTTCAGCTTGGCCCCCTACTTGTAAAATTCGAGAAGTCTACTCGAGTAACGAACCCCATTGACTACAATGGGAGACTCGAGCATTTTTTGTATGTGGGACGCCGGGTCCCGAGCTTTTTTTTTCTTCTTGGTTTGTCTCTCTCTCTTCCCTGCCTGCCAGACAAAAAATTTGCCAATGATGCTCGCAGGGATGGGCCAAAATAGGCACGTCACAGCAGGGAGGAGCCAAAAACTGGGGCGGGGTCGAACACGGCTTGATGCTCCTTCGAGTAACGAGCACCATCGAGTACGCTAATGCTTGAACGAGCATCAAGCTCGACAGAGTACGTTCGCTCAACTCTAGCTACCAGCTATGACTTGATCCCCCCCTCCTACCCAAATACATACACACATTATACTGCATACTTATAAGAGAACCTTTAGAACATGATGGCTTAGCTACTTGTGACCCCTGTGATCCCTATTGCTATGCCCCTGAGTAACGTTCTAGCTGCCTGAGGCCAGAACTTGAGGAAGCTTAGGAGCGTGTATACCATGTATACCATGTTATTATAACGCTCAATGAACAGTATAAACAGGAAGTCGTAAACTGTTGAGCAGCAAAATGTGTGACTTCTATCTTTGATTGCCACTTTTGAAAAGTGCCAAGAAAAGCGACAAGGCATCCCTCAGTCCATCAGATTTACTATAATTTATTTTAGAAACTGGTGTAAATTATAGCTGATATGTATGACAGTTCTTAGCTGGCATGGCATTTTAGATTTGGTGCACGAACGGCCCAAAGATGTGCCAGATGTACATTTTGCCCAATACCCATCAATGCTTCTTTTGCTTTGGCCGACTTATCAAATGCAGGTCTAACTACATCTGCCCAGATCTTTACAGGGGATTTGGAGCCATGCATCAGATAAACAGAGCTTTCAAATCTATGAAGATGTACTAAGGCATTAATCACAACAGTATTTTAGACCTATTTAGGTTAAAAAGTAAAAAAAGTCTTGAAGTTGTTCAGGCAATGTCACGGATCCCTCGTGGAACCTGTACTGATGCAGCTTGTTATTTGAGGCCCTATGAATGCTATCACTCACTTCCCATTATGTTCTGCTTCTCCTGCCATCCATTATTTTGTTAGAAAATTTGGTATAAAAATAAAATGTAAAGATAAAATAATTTAATGTGCTGGCGGAAGCAAGTGCCATTTTCTCAATACTATAAACCTATTTCCTATAGAATGGATTGGCTTAGTATTGGTTCAGACCTTTGTGAAGGCCAATACGCCTTTTTACTGATCTCACTAATGGGCTTTGAACCTACACATACATGTTTGTAAGGCGGTGGCTTGGCTGACTACTGACAGCCAGGCTCCTGCTCTAACTGCCAGGAATGGAGAGACCTCAGATCCTGGAAGTTTAATCTCTTACATGCCACAATCAATAGCAACTGCAGCATGTAAGGTGATGATATGGAGAAAGGGCTCTGTCACCCATTGGCACCCCACAATGTCATTGCAAGGAACCTAATAATGGGTTCTCATGGCAGCCCTAAGCCTGACAAAGGCATCCATGTCTACCATGCAACACAGCCTATTAGGCCCCGCCTCCTGCAGAGTCTGTTGTCATAGGCTTAGTAGAATGCACTACATAAGTAATGCAGTGTAATATCCTAGTAATCAAACTATTACATCTTCAAGTCCCCTTAAGGGACTAAAAAATGGCATCAAAAAAAGTTCATGCTTAATTTTAAAGAAAAAAAATCCAGTTTAAGAAAAATATACATTTTTCCAAAAACCCATTTTAAATCGATAAAATACCAAATTTTAAAAAGAAGCTACACCTAATAGGTATTATTGCGTTCATGATGGCCCAGACAATGAAAATATGTTGTTCTTTATGACACACAGTGAACATTGTAATAACAATTAAAAATATTAATTTTAATGCCACAATTACTAGATTTCTTTTGTTCACCTTCCAAAGAACATAAGAAAAAATAATCCAAAAGTCACATCTACCTCAAGCTGGTACCAATAAAAACTACAACTCTTCCTGCCAAATCCAAGCCCTCACAGAGCTCTGATGCTGGAAAAATTAAAATGTTCTGGGTTTTAGGCCTCGTTCACACGAGCATGGTTTTAGCGCATTACAGGTGCATGAGGAGATCGCATCTAATAGAACCAATGGTTTCCTATAGAAACGTTCAGATGAAGGAATTTTAGCCACGCAAAACACTAGCAGCTAACAAAGATAGAACATGCGACTGCAATGTGCGCATCTAAGGTCCGTGGTACAGGAAAAGATAGGAGCGGACCTATCTTTGGTGCATGATACTCGGGACTCTCCATAGACTCCTATGGAAGTTGGATAATGCACCACGTAGCTCCGATCGTGTGAACAGGCAATTTCACTGCTAATTATACACGAGACTTAATGCTGGAAATTACACGCGATCTTTAGTGCAGCATAGCTGCGATCTTTTTGCACGCCCATATTGCGCTAAAACTACGCTCGTATGAACAAGGCCTTAGAATGCAGATTCAATAGTTTTTCCTTACAACTTGGTATCACAGTAATCGTGCTGAGCCAGTAAGAAAGTTATTTTTATTGAAAGGTCAATACTGTAAAAACAAAACCCCAAAACAATGGCTGGCTTTCTGAACATCCCCCCCCCCCCCCCAAAAAAAAAAGTAATAAAAGCTATACAACACATAATATGTACCCCAGATTGGGGCCATTTAAGAATACAACTCATGCCAAAAAAACTAAAACAAGCCTCTATTACTATGTCAGAGAGTCATGGCTCTTGCAATGCAATGATGAGAATCGCTTAAGACTATAGATGAGCGAGTACACTCGCTAAAGGCAATTTCTCGAGCGAGCATTGTCTTTAGCGAGTATCTCCCCCGCTCGAGACTGCAGGTTCGGGTGCCGGCAGCGGGCATGGAGCTGCGGGGGAGAGTGGGGCGGAACGGAGGGGAGATCTCTCTGTCCCCCCCGCTCCCTCCTGCTGACAGCCTCTACTCACCGCTCCCCCGCGCCGGCACCCGAACCTGCAGTCTCGAGCGGGGGAGATACTCGCTAAAGGCAATGCTCGCTCGAGCAATTGCCTTTAGCGAGTATACTCGCTCATCTCTACTTAAGACACAAAATAGACCGTTCACTAAGGGGTTAATGTGTTTGAGCACCAACATGTCCTTATTGCAGTCAAACGATGGGATATATCGTGTATCATTGATACACTGCATTCGGGGCTGTAGAATGATTGAAGCTTAGGATCAGCCTTGCAAAAAGCACTAACAGTTCTACGAGTCCCGATGGCATGGTCATGCATAAAAGCACAGTGCTATAGACATTAATGCAAGAAACCCTTCATACTGAGCCGTAAGGGCGGCTGGCTGACCTGTCTAAGTTGAGTTTATGGGCGAGCATCCTCCAGTCGTGACCCCGTGTCTGAGGAGCATCTAAGCTGCTGCACAGTTTCTGCCGAATAGTTAGAGGGATGCTGAAAGCACTTGGTCCTATAATGGTCGTTATGGTACTCGCTGAATCCATGAGCGGATAATCAATAATACAGCTCGGTTCCTGCACAAAGAACAAACAAATTATTTATATTGGAGACAATTTCTGGATATGGATTGGTACATGGAGTTTATTTCTACTTTATCATAGTCCTAGAATTAAATTCCAATACTTTCTCAGCCAGCATCATATTTCTCGTCTGCTGAAATTAAATTAAATATTTATAGCCGACTTACCATTAAACCATACATCTGCGTCCTTGGATGCTGGGCTGTGTCTGGAACACAGGTCTGTTTCAATTAGATCAGCCCTAATGTACAGCAGGGTTAATTGTAGCAAGAATACGTAGGAGCAGCATCTGCATGATCTACTGGAACTCACAAGCTGTACAATTAGTGCACTACTGTGTCGTTAGCCTGGGCATGATGTGCGCTAATTACATGACTACAGATACATCTTGGCCAGCGAAACAGTAAAGACTTTGTACAGGCAATCGAAGATCCTCTAATATAAGATGGTAAAGGGTTATGGTCATGGCCCAAAGACAGAAGAGGGGGACAATGGTAAGAAAGGGGTTCACAAGCTCTTTCATTTGGGGCGGGAAGACTTGTAGACTCCATCCAAGGAAATATGCACACGGAGGAGTAAAAAGTTGCACCCAAAATTTTTGGGCACAACTCATATCGTACAGCACATATCTGTGTGCCGCTCGATGCGCTGGACACCGCACACAGACACATGCTATTCACATCCGCACAAATCTCGCACAAATATGAACCGTATGCTTATCAATGGGGTCATACATATAAGCGATGCGGGAAACAAATCGCGGCACATCCTATCTTGTGGCGCATCGCATCTCCCATTGTTTTCTCAAGGCTGGTGGCAGCATCGCAGGATGTCCTAGGTGCATGTGGTGCGATGTGATGTGAGGTTTCCCCATTGAAAACAATGACAGCCATGACGGGGATCGCTCCTTCCCTCAAGTAATGTGGGTTTGAAACAATAACGCCTCGCATACGCAGCAAAACGGCGCTTGGTGTGCGAGAAATCGGACCGTGATTCTAGCCTAAGGGCAGCTTCAGACAGACGAATTTGCGCACAAAATTTTTGTGCTCACCAAATATACACATGTAATATGCAGAGAATAGAGCCTAATTGATGTCAATGGGTTCTTTCACATTAATGATTTTGCTTGCGCACATTTCGGTTGCGCGCAAAAAGATAGGACCTCCTCGATTTTCCTGCATGTTTGCACACCAGCTGGCCCCATGGCGATGAAAAGTGTATATTTGCGAATACGCTTGTCTGAAGGAGTCCTAAATGCAAGCTGAAAAAAAATCTGGAAGATCAGCCCATGTGCGTGTACTTTCAGGGGAACATGGGTGGGGGTAATTTGCAAACGTTGATAGACAGATGGAAGAAGCTGGATGGAAACAACCATAGCTGGTTCCCTTGTGATGGCCTTAACTGCACCTCCAGAAGCTTTATGGTTCTTCCGCTTCTGAATGTGATATAAATGAACTGGCGTAAGTACGGGATCATATCCTTCAGAATGAGCTAATCTGTTCTGTACATGTATTAGATCATATATACAGATATATTGTTAGATGTCAGTCTTTAGTTTCGTCATGACTTTTTATGCATCATACTTCTCTACTTGCAGCGCTCTGTGAAAGTAGTGATAATATATTATGATTCAATAAATTCAACCTAGTAACAAGTTTGGCGCTGCTTCACCTGTATCTCATAAATATTATTACTCATGACTTATAAATATGCTAAATCAGGGAATATAAAAAAACCTTAAAAGCAACAATTAAATTAGGTGAAGTCTAAAAGGCTCGATGTTCACTTGCACATACGGATTGCACTGCTGAATCCCGCTGTGGTATCCGTGCGTGTTCGCGGCCATGGAGAGGAAGAGACAGTTTCTTACCTCTCCGGATCCAGCACGGGTCTCCTCTGAGCCGGCTGGATATTCTTTCTTCAGCACGGCGGATGGGACTGAGCGTCGGCGATGCGCCCGGTGCATGCGCAGTGCTTTTTTTTTTGTTTTTGAATCTCCTGCTTTGCCGCGGATCCGCGGCCACCTCCACAGTGACAGCTGCGGGTGTGCTGCGGCAGGGAAAGCTTCCATTGACTTCGATGGAAGTGGTCTCTGCGGTATCCGCAAGCAAAGTGGAGCATGCTACGATAACGTCCCGTGTGTGATCCGATGCCGGGGAAAAAAAATCACATCCGCATGCTTTTACTTGTAGTGCGGATGCTAATGCATCCCTTTGGGTGGCAAGAGGTGCGGATCTCCCGCACAGGAGACACAAGCGGATTGTATAATTAAAAAGTATGACTATGTATAAATATATGCATTAGACATCTAAGGCCGGCGTCACGCGGGCATATTTGTCCGTACAAAATTTACGCATGCAATATGCAGAGAATAGAACACACTAATCTCAATGGGTTTGTTCACATGCGTGTATTGTTCCTGCGCATTCTGGCTGTGCAATAAACCCCGCAGCACGCTCTATTTCACTGCACATTTGCACACTAAAGCCCCCACAGAAGTCAATTGGCGGTGCGCAGATGCTCGTAAGAAGCAAGCAGAAGCGTGATACACTGCATGATTCCACTGGAAAAAAAGAACATATTTGGAACAATTAGCCTAATCACCCATTTAAATCGGTGCGTCTTTGTTTGCAGCGTGTGAATAAAAATGCTTCACGAGTGCAAAAGGTATAGTAAAATATGCCGATGTGCGCAAAAAAGCATTGTTCGTTCCGTCAAAACCCTATGCTCATGCATGCACAAATACACATACACTCGTGTGACACAGGCCTTAAGGGTGGTTTCACACATAGCGTTTTTAGGGAAAATGCTGTGTTTTCTCCGATGTTCAATCTGCTATTTTTTACTGAGTTTTTTTTTATTTTGTGGCAAAAAACATCACAGCCCAATGTTAGCTGTAAGCTGCTGGGATATTAAAGCGCACTACAGACATACTATTGTTTGTGACATCTTTTCTTGCTTTGGGAGCATTTTTTGGGTCGATGGCATTTTTTACAAACACAGCATGTGCCAGGTTTAGCACGTTTTCTTGTGTTTTCTCACAGACGTCTCTATAAGGCCGGACTCACACTGCCGTAATTCGCTGTCTTGTGCCTCGTGCGAGACAGCATGCGGCAAGTAAGCAATGACATTGCATACTTGCTGCGTGCCACCAATCGCTATGCACTAGCATGGCGTGTATGCGTGATTAATATGCACCACGATAGTACATGCTGCCTATTTTGCACAACTTGTGTGAGTGGCATCATAGGAGCCTGTGGGAGATAGGTAGAGCGTATTTCTTGCACAAAACCTGCATGTGAATTATGCTGTGACCATACGCTCCTGTGAGTCTGGCCTAAGAAACAAAATACGTAAAAAAATGCCAACCACAAACATTTGCAAAAAACAGAAAAAAGTTGAATTTATGGCATTTTTTACAGGATGAAAAAAGCACCATGTGTTTTTAGAAGTTGACATTACCAATGCCGACATCACAACGTGATCATGTGATATTTGAAGTTGTCCCTATAGAGGATTTCTATACATACCTCTGTTGCTGTACAGTTCAGCTGAAAAATCTGTCCTTCCCCCTCCACCTGTCTGACGCAGAGCTTACAGGCGAGGTCTGTGGTGCTAAGGCTGAAGCGTTCCAGAGTAAAGGTGCAGTGCAGATTCCTTTGGCATCCACTCCAGACCTGATAGAAAGGAATTTCCTGCAAAACACGGAAAAAAAAAATTAGGAAAAAAAACCTATTTGTTGACTAAATACTAATTTCCTTAAATTTGTATAATTGGGGTGTCGAATTCATGTTGAGGACTATAGTCAACAATTGAATGGAAGGGAAATACTCAAGAGATATGCGATGTTCTTCAGTAGAGGTATATCAAGTTTTGGAGGTCTTGCTTGTTGGCGAACCTTCGTCCCCGTGACTGTACATATAGCTGCCTGCGTTACACAAGCCACTAAGTGGCAGACACCATGCAATAAAAATACAACTTGTACTACAAGGACCATCTCTTGTTATTCTCGAGGAGTCGGCTCCTCTGCAGTAGAGGCAATCTTCTTCTTCTGCCTTCAGCCTGTATTACTTTAGCACATTACGAGCACAGTGTTCAGCTCCCCTGAGAGCGATGGGCTACGGAGTGAAACCTGGTTAATGGAAGCTGAAAGCACTGAAGAGAAGTTGTTCAGCCTGCAGGCAATGGGAAGAAGTTGCTGAACTAGCACTATATCTAATCCATACTGAGCTTCTCGCACAATGCCGCTGAAGTCTTGCCAAGGGTAACTGCCTCGGCCAGGCCAGCAGAATTATTAAACGTGATTGTGGGAAATAAGGAAAGGAGGGTAGCTGATGGTGAAGATAGACACAACCAAGGCCACTAAGTGATAATAAAGCCAGTACTTAAAAGCTAAGCCGAAATGGGAAAAAACATTAATAAAATCCGAGTCAAAAGCCTATTAGCAAACGATAAAGTTTCATATGATAAAATGCTGGACACTTCGCCACGCTGATCGCGAAGGGCTCACTTACAAATCATACTAGGCACTTAAGTCCATCCATTATCTTGAGTGGTCTTCTATAGAAGTGCTCACATATTATGGGGGCACATAGATCACGCCTATTACGGAAAGCATGCTTTTATGTTTCATTTTCTATAAATGTTTACTGGGAGTAATACATTCCTGGTTTGCAGCATTAATAGCGTCCAGTAAAAATATTTAGTCAGCTTAGCGCTGATTTCCTAGATTACATAAGCCTGTCAAATCATTTTAACCAAATCCAGCAAACAAACTGGACTGAATCAGCAACCAATTTGCCGGTTGAATCGCTACTAAAATTGGAACAAATTGCTTCGTTCATCTTTAATATTACGCTTAGGCTACACAAAGGTCTGACGTGGGTAAAGGTCAGGATGGTCCGTAGACATCTCCTATTTATTAATACTTCGTAATCATGGTAGGACGCATTGGGTTATAGGCTGTTTAGAAGGTACTCTGTGAGCTACAATACGGAGGAATCTTTAGAATGCACAGTTTGTGCTTGTAGATAGGGATTGGGAAATGTTGATGTCCATTTCATTCGAAAAAGTTTAAAGGGATTGTTCCATAAAAATAAGTTATCACCTATCTGCTGGGACCTCAACCAATCCCAAGTATGCAGGACCAAATCGTCCTGCAATGAACTCAATGGCAGTTGAAGATGCACACCACCGCTCCATTTATTTCAATGAGATTGCCATAGATAGTCAAGCTCAAGTGCTTGGCTGTGTCCGATGGTGCCAATCAAATGGAGGAAGAGTAGTGCGCATGTGTGCCCACCATTGTAGGACGCTTCAGACTACTATTCTTGATGTGTGAGGGTCCCAGTACTTGCCCCATGGATCAGTAAGTCATCCTCTGTCCTGTGCATATGGGGACAACTTGTTCTCATGGGACAACCCCTTTCATGTCACATTCTGTAAATTCTGTACACTATGCCTTTGTGTATCACTATATTAGACACTTATGATACATTATATGCCGCCTATGAGTAGAGTCTCTGTGTCCCCATCACATGATGTACTTTTTCTGTGATATGGCAGTTCAATATTATTATCAGCCTCAAAAGAATCCAATTGAAAGATCGTATTGGTTGGCATAAAACTCATTGCTCAGGTAGGTTTCAGAACATTGTCATAATAATTATGCCATTCATAACTTACCTGATATTTGGCTAACAGTTTGCTCTTCCATAGGGAGTGGGGAATGTCGTGAACGGAGAGGCGGAGATTATGAGTACTTCCTTTAAAGTGAAGGGTCTTAGGCTCATCTAATAACTGTCCTCCAACTTTCCTTTCTTGTTGTAACACTTCCTGTGATTTTTTTTTGGAAACAAAAAGTTATCAAGTGGTTTGGGAAACATATGCCCAATTTTCTTCTGTATGAAATTATAATGAGAGATTATTTTACGCCAGATCTTTCCCAGCTGAACATTTCTACTAAAATATTCATTAGTGTAATTTGAAGGAAGCAAAAACTTGGAAACAATTTGCAGCTAGTAAAAGTGCATGTAGATTTCAAAGTTCCAACATTAAAGGGCCAGTTCATGCGCTTGCTGTGTTGTGTATAGCAATGCAATGTAGCTACTCTTTCTGAGGAATTCCAGGATGAATCAGATAATGGGAAGCACTATGAGCGATACATCAGTTCTTCATTGCAAGACCTTGTGACCTCATCAAGTAGGATCAATCAATGTTATGTCTCTCTCATTACCTAATATTTCATTTTACGACCATGATATTCAACTTGTCAATAAACCAAAGTATTTTTTATGATTTTTTTTATGGTGGTACAATGTAGATGTTATTAGTTTATTAGTTATTGAGACTATAAGGAAATAGATGCTTCCTGCTATCTATAGGTGTAGCCCCTCTTCATCTACAAAGCCCTCCATAGGGCAGCGCCCCCTATATTGCCTCCCTCATCTCAATCCATCAACCAGCCCGGGCTCTCCGCTCTGCTAACGAAACCAGACTGAGCGCCCCTTTACTTCGAACTTCTCATTCCCACCTCCAAGACTTCTCCAGAGCAGCACCGGTCTTCTGGAACGCACTACCAAAGGCTACCTGAGCAATCCAGGACTCGCAGAACTTCAGGCGCACTCTAAAAACGCACCTTTTCATGGAGGCATACCGCATACCCTAAACAAGCCCCTCTGTACTCCGCCTGATAACATACTCCCTGACCTATTGACTGCAATCCCTGCTAGCCGTCATAAACCGCTCTTGCAGTCATAACGATTCTGCCGTCTCACGGCCAAATGTCTGACCATTGTCTGTGTATATCACCCCTCACTCTCCACCTCGCCATACCGTGCACATCTCCAGCCCCTTTACCTTCTGTATCACCCCACTATTCGTAGTATGTAAGCTCATTAGAGCAGGACCCTCACCCCTATTGTTTCCATCAACTGATTACTATGTAACCGTGGTTCTGTAATGTTTGTATTTTGTCTCTCTGTATTCCCCTGTCTATGTAAGTGCTGTGGAATATGTTGGTGTTATACAAATAAAGATTATTATTATATTGTGTTGGCCACTGGTTTTGATACTCACTAAAAGGAATTAATGGTGTGCCATGCCACTTAGTGGTTGGGCATATATCAACATGCTTAAGTTGTGTAATTATTGCTTAAGTGTAGTGCTGGCTCATTGGTGGGGCTGAGTCACATGACAGCAGCATGTGACTATGCTACATGCATCCTTCCTATGAAGGGCAGAGCAGTTCTAGAAGCAAAGGAGACTAGAGGTGCCTGGTGATCGCTGGTTGGATAAGTACTCCAGAAAGGCCCTCAAGGTTGCAAAATTTGAGGAGCTGCAGCAAAAAGTACTTGTTGTGAGTTTCCTGTCTGCTGACAGGGGGAGCTACACGCTTTGGCTGTCCCAGCCGGAGAGGCCTGCAAATACTTCCTAGTGACCCCGTTCTACCTGTGGCCAGAGAACTGCTGGTGTGCTCTAGTTTGTTCCAGTTGTCGAGTAAAATTGTTGGATCATCTATATAGAATCCTGTGTGATGGCCAAGCGCCCGTCTCCTGTCTCTGTTGCACAGCATGCCGCCACATTTGTGATCCCCCATCCAACTCTGTTTGACAGCTACAATGCCTGATTTTAGAGTTTCTAGCCGAGGAGATACTTGGTTACTTCTAGTCCATCTCACTAGATGTATATTGCCTGATTAGTTTCAAGAACTGGATAAAAGATGTCACCTGCCAATATCTTCTCTGATGGGCACTAATAAGATGGATAGTTATTCAGGTTCAGCTGATAGATTCATGTCTCACTGAATTCATTCTAGAAAGTCAATGGTCGCAGCTGGATGGACAGCTGATGATGGGTAGAATGCGGCACAGAGGCGACACTTCCGCATAGCGGGAGTCATGCTTTATAAGTCTTCTTATAGTATTTTTGCTGCATTGTGTTGCAATGTCCCCAAAAACTAGATCAACTTCATTGATTTAGAAGTTTCATATCCCTGTGTAGAAGTTCGGCTCTATGCTCATTCAAGCACCGACGCATTTCAAAATTACTTTGTTTAATTAAGTTAACAAACATTGAAGGTGCAGCTGGTTTATCATGCTAAACTCTACATTGCAATGTTCAGTTTTGCTCAGTTCTCTGTTAAATGAAAGAAAATATTCAGTGAAAAGAGAATGTAAAAGAAAAGAACAGCAGGAGACGAGTCCAGGGCAAGCGTAACAGCGGGAGGGGCAGAATGAAGTGTTTTTAATAAAATACTCTACCTTCCTCACTAGCGTTGCAGCAATCCTTAGCCTCCATATTCTGCAGCCACTATCTGCATTATAGTCAGGGGTACTCAACTATGAAGGCTCTGGCGGAGGACACACATAATGTACTACACAGCCTCTGTCATGTATGTCCACCCTGGCCGACACACTGTAACATGTTTAGTCTTTCAAACATATGCTGTATAGACATAGCAGACATAATGTGATAGATAGATAGATAGATAGATAGATAGATAGATAGATAGATAGATAGATAGGAGATAGATAGGAGATATATAGATAGATGATAGATTATACGGTAGATAGATAGATAGATATGAGATAGATAGATGATAGATTATACGGTAGATAGATAGATATGAGATAGAAAGATATATAGCTAGATAATGAGATAGATAGATATGAGACAAATAGATAGACAGATAGATATAAGATACATCGATATGAGATAGATATATAGATAGATAATGAGATATGAGATAGATAGATAGATAGATAGATAGATAGATAGATAGATAGATAGATAGATAGATATGACATGGATAAACTTTATTAGCTATGAAAACTATGTAGGATGAAGGGTGTATATACCTTAAGTGCATCCTGAGTATCATCTAAGCAGTAAACACGAATATTGTACTCCAGAGATGTGCAGGATGTTGGCCCGAATATCGCTAACTTCAGTCGTTTGGCTGATGATTTGCTAGTAGATTGTCCCACCAGTGCATAGGTGCTTAAGGTTTCTGTGAGTATGTGACAGGCTTCAGAGTCCATCTGGATGTAGCAAGGTGTGGTAAAGTTCTCTTCTCCGACAACCACCACATCCTACAGGATCAGAAAAGATGATTATTGGTAACCGATAGAAAATGAGATAGGAGCTAGTATGGAGCAGGAAAAACAGAGGAATATTACAAGCCGGGATAGAAGTCATACACAGAAAGAATTCACAAAATGAATGTTATGTTATTACACCGATGTGCTAGAACTGTAGACATTCGGCCATAAGCTCTGATTCAGTGAGCTAGGAAGCGTATTATATGTATGCAAGTAAGCAAGCGTCCGACTTATAAGATCATTTTTAAGAACTATAGCCCTACATAAGTGCTTCTTGAAGGGTAACATTAGGCTTACCAAAGAGAACATTGTCACTCATTGTCAAAAATATCCCTTCCCTAGCAGGAGTTGTCGGAATGAAATGAAACTTTCTCTGTGTGGTTGTAGTATTGATAGAAGTAAGTGATTACAATATAACAACAAAAGGATCAATTATGGCAGAAAACTGAACACTTGAAGGGCCATGAGCAGTGCCCAAACTGAACCTGGATTCGGTGCTGAAGACAACCCAGTTCCAGCAGTCAAGTTTCATCGTTCATGACACCACTGTGACCGGAGGCAACGTAGGTGGGTAGGTCGTACAAGTATGGGCATCATGAGGCCAAATGTCCTTTAGCCAAGCACCTGGAAATAGTTCAGACAAACACAGGAACTTGTAATGTTCGTGCCACCTGTCTCTGGATGGCGGACAACAAAACATTTATAGCTGCCCCATCAGATGATCAGGGCTCAAGGGCTCCCTGAGCCCAGTCATCTTGTATGTGTGCCCTCACACATCAACTGGTCTCAAAATCTCCTCAGAAGGGCTCAGGTGGTGGGCAATTCATTGATACGGCCATCCAACTTCTTGAATTCCAATAATGAGCCACCTCTTGGACTCTGTTAACTGGGCAAAATCTCTGTGATTGCATCGTAGAGGTAATTAGTGGTCAACAAGCTCTACACAAGTGGAAGAAGAGGTCACTACACATAAGGAGCCTCCGAGAGCCTTTTATAGGCCAAGGGGGGAACCACTTTTAGGACCTCAGGTGACAAGACCGTTCATCTAATCACCCCACAACTCTAATCATTTCATATCTGCCTGAGATGGAACTGCAGGCCGAGTTTTGCAGCAAAACCACAACTCCTTCTAGGGTCTTGATATTTTTTTTGACAAATAGTGTATTAAGAAATCGTAAAGATAGCAACTTTTACATTGGACAAGTTGATTTTAGCACTGACCAGATTATGATGATACAACCACGTAGCCATGAGAGTTAAAATGTGTTTTCCAGGGAAAATTATATACTATGTTATGTCTAGCGAAGGGCCTGAGGTGGCGGCACAGTACATAAAGATTCAAAGATACTAAAGACAGAATCCTTTTTGTACTCCGCCCCCGCGGAGCCTGCAAAAGATATAACAACATTTATCAGTATTGCCTGGAGTGGTCCTTTAAACTAGTTCCTTCCGCATGACTCTACAAACTATACTACAAATATGGCTTTGGTGATAGCACCTTTACATGTAGGTATCTCTATAGATGAGTTCAATAACCTAAATGGAAAAGTATGAGTAAATAGCTGATGCATTTGCATTTGTTCTAAATTGATTCGTTACGATTTCAACCTACCATTCGGCTGATAGTGTTAAAATATGGACACCAACATACATTTGAATATTCACATTACAGACAACAGACATTTTAATGAAAGCAAATCAGAGGAAGTGAGTTTATGATGGAGCTAGTTCCTTCTCTACTGATACATTATATTAATTCATGAAAAACAACAGAAGCCTTAATGTATTCAGAAGTCAATCAGCGACTCCTCCAAGAGTCTACAGATTAAATTTAGCTCAGAAGCAAAAAGACATTAGGCAACAAGATAATATCAGCAGGTTGTAGTAGAGACACAGATCTAATTCCTTTCTAAATGTAAACTCTAAGCGCAAAAATGAAAATATTCCCTAAAAATACATTGTAATTTTGCATAAATGGGCTGCGCAGTATGTAAAGTGATTTCACTTGAGGAAATAATGGATGCACATTAGGAAAATACTGCAAAGAGTTATTGAGTGCTGAACGCTCAGAATTATATTAGTAATTCCCTCCCTGAAAAGAAATGTTACTTATTTAATTCCGGTGTTTCTTCATTGTATCTACTAATGGGAATGCTGGGTGACAACCTGCATGGGCAATGCTGCAGCTTTAAATGAGGTTGTCACTTAACTTTATTCGGACCCTGAAGGAAAGATTCTCTTCCTTTCGGTCATACTATGGGAGACGCTATAGTCTTAGTTTATAGACAAAGGTAATAGATGTTGGTAGAATCTATGTGAGTTGAGTAGGTGGCACAGTTGGTGAAGTCAGTCACCACCAACATGGCAGAATCTGGAAGAGGTAGAAACACATAGATAGGACTGGCGGATTAGGGAGCAACCCTCCAAAAAATTAATTGCAGAAGCGGTTAGGTAGAAGTAACTCTTTATTGGGTGAAATTACAAGCTAATAAAAAATGTGTTTCGAGGACAAAGCCTCTTCCTCAGTTTGGTTGGGTTAAACGATAGCTATAAGAGGATGCTCAACTCTGTCCCCACAAGCATTTCAGTTCAGTCCCTATGCAGGGTGTCTTCATCCCTGTTGTGTCCCTATGCTTCACCAAGCATCCTCTTGTAGCTACGCTTGTGCCCAGCCAAAGTGAGGAAGAGGCTTCGTCCTCGAAACACGTTTTTTTGCTGGCTTATAATTCCATCCAATAAAAAGTTCCTTCTACCCAACCGCATCTATAATTAGTTTTTTGGAGATTCGCACCCTAATCCAGAACTTCTATCTACGTCTCTCTACCAGTTTCACGCTCCATCCATACAGGCACAACTCCGGTTGGCGGCACCTCCACAGGAATATCTGGATATAGACCCTCACTGAGACCCTGTATGTGCTTCCGGTACAATATCTAATCTATATCATTACCACAGGGTTGCTCCACCTTCTTTATCACTTCAGTCTAGAATCTGGAAGAGGAGCTGTGAAGAAGAGCGGGGAATATTCATTTATTTTTTAACTCTCATCATTCCTTTAGTCTGGACTCAGACGGCTGTTATTCGCTGTGCGCTGCCCGCAGGAGACATGTGCAGCATGCAGCAAGTATACAGTGAAATGACTTGGCGTACCTGCTGCACACTGCCAATCTCCATGCACGATTTTGGCATGTTTGCAAGCATAATAAGTGCCAAGATAGTGCATGCTGCAACTTTTCTTGCGTGCACATTCATGTGAGCACCAACATGGCCACCTAAGGGAGATTGATACAGCGTATTCTGCATGCAAAACCACCATTTGGAATACGCTACACCAACATGCTCCAGTGAGACAGCCCTTATATACCTCACTGGGACCCTTATTAACTGTCCAGTCGTTTTCATGGCTCCCAACCTTCCTGGGCAGTTCATAAAAATAGGAGGATTATTTCCAGTGTCTGTGTCTGTGATTTTTTGGGAAGCTGTTGGTACTTGAGCAGGTTGTAGGACTGTAATTGTCATTATTTTACAACTCACAGTAAATGCTGGTAATGAGTTCATTTCAGTATCTGACCTGTAAACATCTATCACTTAAAGGGGTTGTCCCGCGGCAGCAAGTGGGGTTACACACTTCTGTATGGCCATATTAATGCACTTTGTAATATACATCGTGCATTAATTATGAGCCATACAGAAGTTATTCACTTACCTGCTCCGTTGCTAGCGTCCCCGTCTCCATGGTGCCGTCTAATTTCAGCGTCTAATCGCCCGATTAGACGCGCTTGCGCAGTTCGGTCTTCTCCCTGGTGAATGGGGCCGCTCGTGCCGGAGAGCTGCTCCTTGTAGCTCCGCCCCGTCACGTGTGCCGATTCCAGCCAATCAGGAGGCTGGAATCGGCAATGGAGCGCACAGAGCCCACGGTGCACCATGGGAGAAGACCCGCGGTGCATTGTGGGTGAAGATCCCGGCGGCCATCTTAGTAAGGTAAGTAAGAAGTCGCGGGAGCGCGGGGATTCGGGTAAGTACTGGACGTTTTTTTTATTTTACCCCTGCATCGGGTTTGTCTCGCGCCGAATGGGGGGGCTATTGAAAAAACAAAAAACCCGTTTCGGCGCGGGACAACCCCTTTAATCATTTTATTCACTATGGGTTTTCCAATCCTTCTGTAAGAAATGTAGGCTGATGTGGTTCCAAGATAAGATTTCCCCAAAAAATTAGTTTGGCTAATCCTGGTCATTCTACTAGATGCAAATCTACGTCAAAATCCACAGCAACTCCTCTGCATGTGACCACACCCTGCTGCATGTGAGAGTTATCATTCACTATAATTATTGCGTTATATTATTGCCAAAACATATTAAATGTAGTAAATATCTGGTTTATTTTACTAACGTCATCCAGAATAGGTAAATGAACGTGCAATAGACGGATGCTGTAATGTTAACGCAACTTCCAAATAAGTTCCTGTACTTACACACTCTGGCCACTAGGTGTCACCAGCGGCAAGTATACCGTTACCAGTGCATCTGAAACTATACAGCAGTTCATTTGTAGGGAATCGGCCAGTAAATACAGGAAAAGTAAAAGGCTATGAGCACCTTTGGGGATGAGGGGTATTTTTTATTTAAACGCATGAGTTTTGGGCTGACAATCATTTTGGCAAAAGGACTTAATTTAAAATTTTGCACTGCTTGTCTTCTGCAGCTTCTACGTATTACTATATATAAGACACACAGTCTATTAGCACAGGCCAATAGGCGCCTAAATAATCATGCAAATGAGCAATTATGAGCGACTGACGGCCGTCCGACAGGGCACTGAGTGAAAGTCGCTCAATAGTTCCTAGTCGCTTAGCTTCAGTGAGCTGAAATCCAACTAATGAGTCACTTCTTGCTCAGTGCAAACAGGAGTCGATCAATCTGCGAGCGACAGTGAATGGAGACCAGTGGTCAGAAGAGATCTTTGGCGCGCTCTGCCTCCATTCTCTCTTGTGTGAAGACAAGGAGTGATAGTTCCTAGGATGGTTGTCAGTCGTACCGTGTGAAAGTAAGTGTCAACAGGAGAGTTGTCAGTGAGGCTGGACTGATCACCTAGGGCTCTTTTAGACAAGCAGATTTCTTGTCTGAACGAGTGATTGACGTCATCGCTGGCTCGGGGAGCCTATTTATTTAGCAGATACATGGTTGGCTCGTTCAAACGAGAAATGGTTCAGTCGTTCACATTCGCTGTATAGGTGATGAGAAGTACTAAACGAGCGCTGGTTAAACCGAGCGGGCCAATGATGGTTTTTATGCCTGCAGAAAATGGACAACGAGTGAAAAGCGAACAATTATCGTTGGTCGTTAAGTCATCGGCTCGTGTGCAGACCGAACGATGTGTTCACATCTGCCAGTTTGGACAATAATCCTTCCGTCTGAAAGGGCCCTTGGTTTTCAGGCCTTATCTCTTCTCTTCATCTTATCAGCTCATTTATGACCAACAAGGATACATTTTGTGATAGTCATAAATTAATAGATGTGAACGTATAAGAGGAGAGAGCAGATGGAAGCGAAGGGCCTATTTAGACACAACGTATCGCTCAAAAGACGGCTTTGAGTGAATTTTGACCGAGAATTGTTGGGTCTAAATGGGCCTTAAGACGTTACCCCAGCTTCACTGATGGATGTCCTATTGAGCCTAGAGAGGCCATAAGGCTGGGTTCTTACATGCCGGAATCCTGGCGGAAATCTCACTGTTTGGCTGCAGCGAAAAACTGCGAGATTTCCGCAAGGAAAGCGCTGCTTCATAACCCGCGGCACTTAGCCCCAGGTTTTGAATCAGCCTGGCTGTTCGCTTTTCTGCTGAAGCCGGCGCTCCCATTCAGGAGAGCCTGGCTGCAGCGGAATAATAAAAAAAAAGAATATGCTGCGGCGAGGGAATCTGCACCGCAATGCCGGCTTCCGACATGGCTGGCTAATCCCGGGATTAGCGGACGGAATTTCTGCGACAAATCTGCCCTGTGTAAACCCAACCTTAAGGCCCCTGCACATGGGGGCGATTTGAATTGTGAAATCCG